>NC_070611.1:20124478-20341978 GCF_027172205.1 Podarcis raffonei | reverse complement strand
GCAAACGAGGTAGTGATTTGATTTCAGAAAGATAATAGGAGCTTTTTAATGTGCACGTTTCCATTGGGTCACTGATGCAGCACTATAGTTTGTAGAAAATGTCCACCTGCCCATGCCAAGAACTTAAAATATATGCACGGGGGAGCAGAAATCGACGACTCCAAGTAATGTCATCTATCTGACAATTAATTATAGTGCTACCAAATGAGACTTTGACTGTTCTAAGAATACCTCAGTGATCCATGACAGTTTCTCAAGCCCTCTTTCTGAAAAAGAGAAGCACATTATTTGATCTCTGCCCTGTGGTGCTCCTGAGCAGAAACAGGAAATTGTTTGAGGGGCACGATTGAAGGCCTTGTGTGTGTGTTTAGCAATATTACAAGCTTCATGATTGCAAGGATAGCTCAGAAAAACTGCTTTCCTGTGCCACAGCAGACCCTCCAAGTATCCCTGTTTTTCAGGGATAGTCCCAGATTTAAAGAAGCCACCCCGGTTTCTGATTTGATCTTGGAATGTGCCGCTTTTCCTTAGGACATCCCTATTTGCATCAGAGAAATGTTGCAGGGTATGGAATAAAAAAGTAAAGGGACCCCTGACCATTAGGTCCAGTCGTGGCCAACTCTGGGGTTGCGGTGCTCATCTCGCTTTATTGGCTGAGGGAGCCGGAGTACAGCTTCCGGGTCATATGGCCAGCAGGACTAAGCCGCTTCTGGCGAACCAGAGCAGCGCACGGAAATGCCGTTTACCTTCCCGCCAGAGCGGTAGGTATTTATCCACTTGCACTTTGACGTGCTTTCAAACTGCTAGGTTGGCAGGAGCAGGGACCGAGCAACAGGAGCTCACCCCGTCGTGGGGATTCGAACCGCCGACCTTCTGATCGGCAAGTCCTAGGCTCTGTGGTTTAACCCACAGTGCCACCTGAGTCCCAGGGTATGGAATAGGAGGTCCCTATTTTCATCAGAGAAAGGTTGGAAGGTCTGCAGTTATCCGACCAATGAGCCAAGGAGATAAGTAACTATACAACCTTTAGAAGGGGAAGCTTGTATGGGGAAGTTTGCTAATGTCCAATGTTTTGTTATGGTTTTATAGATATCGGAAGCTGCCCAGAGTGGCTGGGGTAACCCAGTCAGATGGACAGGGTACAAATAAATAAATTTATTATTATTATTATTATTATTGAATAAGATGTCCCTATTTCCATCAGACAAAAGTTGGAGGGTATGCCAGAGATGGACAGGAGTAGCTCAAGATATTCAGCTGCAGGAAGTGAAGGGTGAGGTGGTGGCAGAGGCGGAGCTAGCCACTAGGGCACCCGGAAGGGCACGCATGCCAGGCACCTGGGGGCGGGGTGATCCTGCGCCACAGCAATCATGCACATGTATCTAAATATATAAACCATGTGTCTGAAATAGTACAGGAGAGCAATCCTGAGGCCATTTTCACTCTCCCAGTGACCTCAAATATTCCTCTGCAGTAAGGGAGGCAAATGGGAAAGCCTTCCCACTGTCTTTTCCGCTTCCAAATCCTGTCTTAAGGGCATATTTGTGTATGAATAGGGTGAACCTGTGATCTAGATTCAGGAACTAAAGTATTAGCCATCACAAAAGAATGGCCAGGCTGCCCAGGTAATGCACTCAGTGATCATTATCAGGTATCCTGGCAGACAAGATTTCTGCTGTAGACTGCCTCCTATGATGTACATATGATGATTTTGGGGTGGCCTTTGGCTAAGGGGGTTGGGCAATGTCAAAAGTCTTTAAAAGTTCCTGCACACTTTTGTTCAGGGTCTCTCCTTCCTTGGAAGGAGGCGAGAGAACTCTGTTGCAACATAAAAATAAGTATCTGCCTTGCTTTCCACTGGATCCTACCTCCACCCATTCTTCTCGGACCGATCATGAACTTAGGGGACTCAGAGTCCCATAGGGAGTTGGGCAGCAAAAGGCAAACCCCAATTTTTACACACCATAGTTATGCAAAACGGCTTTATGCTATCGGTGGTTTTATTTTTCAGTTCCTTTTCTAATGTTCCATAGCATGCAATGAATAGCACAGCTGCCACAAAAGGGTTGGCACCTTCAGGTCTTGTGCAGTTCCTAAACATTGGCATAAGATTTAGACTGCTTGTCGTGGACAACCTTGCACCAATGCACACACAGAAAAACCGAACCATAACTACTTCTTGTGTGTGATAAAACACACACACACATCCATGGACACAGCAGAAAATCTAATTAAAAAATGCGTACCCCTCCAGATCTGCAGCAACTCAGCAGTACTTGATATTTCCACTAGATGGTGCTAGGTTTTTTTTGGTTTTTGGTTGTGTTTTTTTTTAAAAAAGCAGTAATACAAATACAGTAATAATAATCATTTGCAGCAGCAAGTCCTGAATCTTGGAAGAGGCCCAAGAGATTTCATCTAAGTCACCAAATATTACCGAGCAGGCAAACAGTATTTTGAAGGGCTGATTTATTGCTATGAAATGCATGCAGACAAGTGCAGTGTGTTTTTTCATACCCAATTGTACTGGGGAAAATGAGCCGCAGGACCTGCTGTTCTATATAGAAGTGGACTGTCTCTGGAGACTCTGCAAAAAAGGTTAACGGCACTGAAAACTGAGCAAGCGCATTTGGCCTCTGCCGAATTCAAATCCCAAATAGACTACTTTGGTGTGAACAGAGGCTGGCAAACACTCAACGGGTATAAGATGCAATCCCCCAAATCTTGGGTGTGCAGCAGCTGGATTGAATTACACCAATCTCACACCAACAAAACTGGTTACTCATTTCCAGCCCCTAAGAAACTTCCTTTCAAGCCCCTAAATAGCTTGGCAACAAATTACCCGCAGGACCTGCTGTATCCGCATGAATCTGCTTGGGGCTGGATTGAGAGGTCCTGCTCTCCGACCTCACTAAGTCACTCCACAGCTAGACAGCAGCTAACAAAGACAGCGTCTCCTTGGAGGTGGTACTAGTGCAATTCCGGGATGTGGGTGGTGCTGTGGTCTAAACCACTGAGACCCTTGGGCTTGCCGATCGGAAGGTTGGTGGTTCGAATCCCCACGACGGAGTGAGCTCCCATTGCTCTGTCCCAGCTCCTGCCAACCTAGCAGTTCGAAAGCACACCAGTACAAGTAGATAAATAGGTACCGCTGTGGCGGAAAGGTAAGCGGCGTTTCCATGCGCTCTGGCTTCTGTCACGGTGTCCCTTTGCACTAGAAGAGCTTTGGTTATGCTAGTCACATGACCCGGAAACCTGTCTGTGGACAAATGCCGGCTCCCTTGGCCTGAAAACAAGATGAGCACCGCAACCCCATATTGCCTTTGACCGGACTTAACTGCCCAGGGGTCTTTTACATTTACCTTACTAGTGCAATACAGTGGTACCTCGGGTTACAGACGCTTTAGGTTACAGGCGCTTCAGGTTACAGACTCCACTAACCCAGAAATAGTACCTCGGGTTAAGAATTTTGCTTCAGGATGAGAACAAAAATCGTGTGGCGGCGGCGCAGTGGCAGTGGGAGGCCCCATTAGCTAAAGTGGTACCTCAAGTTAAGAACAGTTTCAGGTTAAGAACAGACCTCTGTAACGAATTAAGTTCTTAACCCGAGGTACCACTGTATCGGATTTCCTACCCCGGAGAGTTCCCCCAGGCTGTCTCTTTGCCCACTGGCCTACCTGGCAGCAAGTCAGTGCATCAGGCACAAAGTCCAGGATCCAGCCACACAAGCAAAGTCCAAAGGTCAGGAAACCCAGTCCAGAGTCAATCCAAGCAGCCAAGTCCTGCAGTCAGGATACAGTCCAGAGTCAAACCCAAAGCACAACCCCATTGAGGCCCACAAGCATCCAGACTAAGGCCCATCAACATGGGCAGTTGAGCACACACAGCACCCCACCTCTGTTTCCCTTTTGTACTTTGCATGCTGGTTGCAGCATCTGGGCTTGACGAGGCAGATGACCCTCACCTGTTCCAAGCCTACTCCAGGTGAGAAATCACACCCCTCCTCCCAGAGCTAGCGAGCCCCACCTGGCCAGCTAGGGAGCCAGTGTGGTATAGTGGTTCAGAGCAGTAGATTCGTAATCTAGGGAACCGGGTTCGCTTCCCCACTCCTCCACATGCAGCTGCTGGGTGACCTTGGGCTAGTCACACTTCTCTGAAGTCTCTCAACCCCACTCACCCCACAGAGTGTTTGTTGTGGGGGAGAAAGGGAAAGGAGATTGTTAGCCGCTTTGAGACTCCTTCGGGTAGTGATAAAGCGGGATATCAAATCCAAATTCTTCTTCTTCTTCTTGCCTGCCTCGGCCTCCTGGAGCACCCTGTCAGCTGCTCCCTATGTCTCGGAGCCTGCAGTGTTCAGGGAGACGCCCCCCCCCCGAAATCTCAAGGTCTGGGATGCTCCTTACCTAATCAACCCTAATCTTAACTAACCAAGTAGGTTTTCAACCAACGTGGTGTTCACTGACTGCATAAAGTGTGCCTTTAATCATCGTTCTCATCATCATCAGTGCTATTGTTCTAGGGGAAAAGGGTTCACCATGAATACCCCCCACATTCCTTTAGCATGGCAATGGCACCCACCTGGAAAAAAAGCCCTGCAAAAATAATAATACTTCAAAAAGAAATTATTAGTCATGCAACCACATTTCCTTTCAGTTTCCCACATGAAAAAAAATCCAGCCTCGTCTTTTCAGCCGGCCCTGCCAAACTTCACTTGCTTCTTGCACCTGCCTGAGGGGCTGATAATGCCACTTAGAGCTTGGCAAGGTTCCCGCTTTTCCCCGCAAAGTAAGGCACAACCAATATACTTTAGCTTAGGCCTGCACCCCATGCTTGCTATTCTGCCCAGAGACTGCCAACCGTGCCAAATTGAATAGTGTTTATTCTGCAGACAGAATTCCACCAGGAGTCAGGCTCTGACAGTCAGACTCATTTTTATGTGTGAGCTAATCCAATTTGAATCCAGATTTCTTAGAATGTGCCGCTGGCACGTTATGCAACGCAGCTCCTTTCCTTCATAGGCAGAGGAGAAATTAAGCCATTCCCCTTACTAATCTTAGGAAATCAGCTCCCGTTTGGGCCCCGCACAGTAACTGCTCTTCATAACTACCTGTGGGCAATATATATGCAGAGCATTATCCAATACATTATTTTATAAAAACACACTCTTCTTTCCCATCACTCCTCTCTTTTCAAGAAGCTATCGTTCACAATCTCCTAGCATTTCAAGGTGAAAACTTTTACTCTAGTGCCAATTTGTTCTGGCACCAAACTTGCTTGCATTATATTGGATAAATACTCGGGTCTCCTTCGTTCTCTCTCTGTCTCGCACACATGCACACATGATATCCCTATTGCTATTCATAAAGGATATGCTATATTGTTGTTGTTGTTGTTGTTGTTGTTGTTGTTGTTGTTGTTGTTGTTGTTGTTGTTGTTGTTATTTTCTTTTCTTCCCCCCCCCCCCGGATAACCTTTCTCCAAGGGAAACGTGTCAGGGGTAGCCAAGGCTGGTTGGAGCTAAAAATATAATTTTTACCTTTGTGCGCTAGGCTGAGTTCTACACACAGTCCTTTTTATCCTCTATCCAGACAGGGAAAGGACATTATGCAAGTTCAATGGCATATTCCACCCAGACAAAAACACTCAGACTGTGAAGTAGGGACTGTAGCCTGAGGAGCGTTCCAAGGGCCAGGTAGGGAGGTTGAGAGGGCCACTCTGGCTAAACATTTTCTAGGCACTTCATATAAGGTCAAAGCAGACATTAGACAGACAACATCACTCTGCTCAAAATGTTTCAAGAGGCCCAGCCAGCTACACAACGTTGTGACATCTCTTCTGAAATTTGTTTTAGAGGTTTTATCATTTTAAGGCGTTTCTTAACCGTTCTAAAGTGCGGTAAATATTTGCCATTGCATTTTTTTTGTTCGCAGAAGTGATTGCTGCCCTGGGCTCCTTTGGACGCAAGGGCAGGCTAGGAGTTTAATGAATAAACAATCGCATGACGTTTCTTTGTTTGAGTAAATAGCAGTGGCCTGAAGCCCCAATCCAGAGCAAACCTGGAGGTGAGGGGTGGGTTTTAATGTTTTGCCCCCACCGTGCGCTGAGTCAAATCCTAGGGAAATGGCATGAGGGTGAAATCTCCCATTGGCTGCCACTTGTGATTAGTTTCAGAAGGGGAATTTCAGAACAGGGGCTGGAAAGGGTTAAATTTGCCCCTCTGTGCCTGCTCTGAACCCATTAATTATCAGCTAATGTGATTTGCATTTTTTAAAATAACAAATCACCCTGCACATTTGATGCAAAGACACATTTAATGGCAGGTGTGAGGGATGATAGAAAGGATTAGGGAGGGAAAGGGGACTGAGGAAAGAACAAGAAAACAAGCAAATTCAGGAACTAATTCTTCATTTATTTATTTTAAAAAAAAACAGGTGGAAAGGCCGAGCCAGTTGAGTGGACTGTGTGCTTTCACCACTTCCTCTGCTGCAGCCTGATGCAATGGCTGCTGAGAGAGGACAGCAGCGGTACATTAAAGAGGTGTTTGGAAAATCATATTTTTTCCCCTTTTGGAAAATATAACTTGATTCCATCCCCACAGGCAGTATTTGTCTTTTCAAATTGCAGCGTACCTGGGTCATCATACCTGGCACATGAAGTAGTTTCCCTCAGATTCCCTCCACTGGTCGCCCCCCCCCCCAATATCCAATATACCAGATTGCCAGGACATCATTTGTGGGTTATCAGTATTATTTTGGATGCTCTACCTGAGATGCTCCAAATATTTCTGGACTGCAACAGCCCCAGCCAGCATGACCAATGGTCAGGGATGTGGGGAGTCTGGTTATCTATTTATATGATTTATATACTGCTTAACATAAAAAGAGGAAAGTGTGCAAGAAGAAGAGTTTGGAAACCTGGGTAAACATATATGTCTGTTGGGTGATTGAAATCATAGGAACCAACTCCTAGGAGCCGAGGTCCCTTTGCCCCCCCAATAAAATATATTGAGGGGTCTGTCCCCCCAAAGTTGATGGGCATTGCCATTTAAACGGTGTGTGTGCACCGCATAATGTGATTGATATGGGGCGGGTGTTACCGGCCCTCCCCCCAGTATTTTATTCAAGTTGGCTACCCTGACTAATGGTCTACGGCAGGCATGGCCAAATCTATGGGGAAAACTTTGGAAGAGTGATCTGAAGTTTACAGCATGTTATTCCTTGAAGGAGAACTACCTGAAAATGATTTACAAGTGGTATCTAACTCCGAGTAGACCTGCTAAGATGTATAAGACTGAATCAGATATGTGCTGGAGATGCAATGAGACTGAGGGTACGTTTTATCATATGTGGCGGACCTGTAAAACGGTAAAAGAGTATTGGGAAATAATTCATAATGAACTGAAAAAAATGTTTAAAAATGTTTTCAAAAAACAACAGAGTCCTTTTCGTTGGGGATAATTCAGACGGAAATTCCCAGGTGTAAAAAAAAGGTTATTTATGTATGCCACTACTGTGACTCGTGTTTTGTTAGCCCAAAAATGGAAAACGAGTGAAGTCCCAACTAAAGAAGAATGGCAACTTAAGCTGATGGAATATGCGCAGCTTGTGGACCTAACATATAGAATAAGAGAACAAGAAGAACATATGTTTAAAGAAGACTGGAAAAGGTTTATTGAATATATGGGGGGGGGGAAATTATGCACATTTGAAAACATGGGCAGCTTTAAGATAAATTCAACAGTGTAAACAAGTTTTGGTGGATGTAATAATGGAATACTGAATGGTTTAGTTTATATAAAATATGCAGGGATTTATGTTATGCAAAATGAACCATGGAAAGAGAAGGAAGTCATTGATATTTTAAGGTTGTTTAAATGAGTATTCTAAAATGTAAAGCAGAAAATTTAATAAAAATTATACAAAGGAAAGAAAAAAGAAAGAGGGCATAGCTTTAGGGATCGCCTTGTTATGGCGACCCACTTTTGTCTGCAAGACATGGAAAGGAAATTAGTAGTAGGATTTTTAAGAGAAAAGCAAGGTGGAGACTTGCAGTTCTGAACTCCATCTGTTCTCCTTGACAACAGGTCTCAACACTGGTGCGAAGATTTCGTAAGTGAAATAGCCAGAAACTCAACAGAGCATCCTCAGGCAAGCTAGGCGGAGAATTGAATAAATTGAACCCTAGAGCGTTGTATTATTGGATATTTCATACATATAATTTTTTTCCCTGATCATGGAAGGGGGGTGGGGGTGAATCAGATCTTCCCAAACTTTTACTTAGACCTCGACATAGCACAAAGGAAGTGAAAACTTCCTGTTGCAAAGATCCACAATATGTGAGTTTTTTTGTGAACCTTCAGCCAGGTTATTATTTGTCGGATCACACTGCATCTCATTTCCAATGCATCCCCCTCTCCGGTGGCTAATAGGCTGTGTAACAGATACACTTACGTTAATTAACAGCCATTTTGCACTACAGCTAGTGCTAATAGTTAATGAGCCATAAAAGCAACACTCAACTTCTTCCGAGCTTTCGTTTCAAAGTTTCACTTTAATTTATTTAAGTCGCACTGGCAAACTGATGCTCGCTCGCTCTCTGCATCACAAGCTCAGCAATTAATCGAAGTATCACACTGGGTGTCCTTGTCAGATCGCGCACCAAATGCATCGAGAGAAATGCTATTTCCGACATGTTGTATTTAGCATAGACAGAGCAGCCACTTCTAAGATGCTGCCGGCTTTGTCCTAACAAATATCCGCTAATTACAATCAAGGATTTGTTCTTCTCCTTATTATGGGAAGGAGGCAGAAGTGGCAAACATAATTTTCCATACACATGTAGAATGGGGCTTATGTGGAATCTTATCCACTTAAACAAATTTTGGTTCATTAAAATAGACAAAACATATATATCCCCAGAACAAATACCCAATTAGCCTTTAAATGGAGGCCTGATTACAGAATAAGGCAGCGTACACACCATATATCCCCCCCTCCCTCAAAAATCCTGGAAGCTGTAGTTTACACCTCACAAAGCTACAATTCTTAGCACCCTGTAAAAACTACAGTTCCCAGGATTTGCAAGGGGTGCTTTTCATAATGCTTTAAATGTATAACAGTGTATAACCAGTACTTGGTGGGAACTTACTAACTTGACCCATTTTAATCCAGTTTGTGGCCTAGTTTTAGCACCAAAACAGATTTGGTTGCCCTGATTGTCTGTCTGTACAGTGGTACCTCAGGTTAAGTACTTAATTCGTTCTGGAGGTCTGTTCTTAACCTGAAACTGTTCTTAACCTGAAGCACCACTTTAGCTAATGGGGCCTCCTGCTGCCGCTGTGCCGCCACTGCACAATTTCTGTTCTCATCCTGAAGCAAAGCTCTTAACCTGAGGTACTATTTCTGGGTTAGAGGAGTCTGTAACCTGAAGTGTCTGTAACCCGAGGTACCACTGTATTGGGAAAGGAGGAAGAGGAGGAGGGCAATCCTATAGATCCCTCCTTGATTTCTCATCATCTTTTGAAACCATCAACCTTGGGATCCTCCTGGACCGGTTCTCTGGACAGGGAGTTGGATAAATTGGGTCTTTGTGTTTCCACATGTATCTACATGGCCAATTTCAGAGAGTCTTGGGTGTGTGTGTGTGTGTGTGTGTGTGTGTTTCTTTGGCCCCATGGCAACTGTGCTGTGGAGTCCCACAAGAGTCGATTCTGTCTCACATGCTCTTTAAGGCTTACAGAGTCACTGGAAGTGATCGTCCAGAGATTTTGGGGGGAAATTCAGCTTCACTTCTTGCCATCTGTGTTGAGGGAAGTTGTTCCAGTGGGGCTGATCAGTGTCTGGAGGGTGTAATAGATTGGATGAGGGTCTAGAAACTGAAACTGAATCCTGACAAGTTGGAAGTTGCTCTTTCTCCAGAAAACAGAGGGTGATTTCTGAATAGTTAAAAAAAAACCTATGCTATATGCTGAATATTGTTGCACAGAAAATGGTGAACATCTCCTTTTCAATCAAGCCAAGAAAGCTCTTAAAATCTCCATTAAATGCCACATTAAAAATGCAAATTACATTAATGCATAATGTAGATGCATAAGCCTGTTGAGTCGTTTTCCTTTCACGCCTTTGCTGTTGGTGCTAAATTTCATTCCAAGCACAGGACTGTTTTGTCTAAACACCACCAAGTGCCAACTTGGTACAGAGATTCAGTAGCGTATTGATTTGATATGACATGACACAAAGTGGGCCTTGCGTTGACCGAGCTACCAAACAAAGAGAAAACTCTGTCACCCTATTTACCTTTATATGAAGATACTCCTCAGCTTTAAATCTGAATCTCCACTCAGCCACAGTGCTCACTGGGTGAGCTAAGCCCTCTCTTCCAAACACATCTCCATCATTGGGTTGTTGCGAGGATGGAAGTGGCAGAGAACCAAATATACCACCCAGAGCACCTGGATAGTAGGTGGGACTGCAAAGTCCTGTAAGGACCAGGACCCTGG
Source organism: Podarcis raffonei (assembly GCF_027172205.1). Lineage (NCBI taxonomy): Eukaryota > Metazoa > Chordata > Lepidosauria > Squamata > Lacertidae > Podarcis > Podarcis raffonei. The sequence goes on along the minus strand of NC_070611.1, from coordinate 20,331,480 downwards.
GCAGGCAGGCAACATTGGGAACACTTGCTGCCCCAACTAGACATACATCAGTGGTTGGGGCAGCTCTGTAAAGCCTGCCTGCCCTGGCTGAGATAAGAGCATGATGCCAGGTCCTTGCATTGAAATTATTGTTGCTGGACTCCCTGGGTCATGGTTGGGGGCGATAGGAATTGTACTCCAACATCTGGAGAGCAAAAGGTAAAAAGGTAAAGGACCCCTGAATAAGTAAAGGTGACTATGGGGTGCGATGCTCATCTCGCTTTCAGGCCGAGGGAGCTGGTGTTTCTCCACAGACAGCTTTCCTGGTCATGTGGCCAGCATGACTAAACCACTTCTGGTGCAACAGAACACCGTGATGGAAACCAGAGCGCACAGAAATGCCCTTTACCTTCCCCCGAAAGGGGTGCCTATTTATCTACTTGCACTGGCGTGCTTTCGAACTGCTAGGTTGGCAGGAGCTGGGACAGAGCAACAGGAGCTCACCCCGTTGTGGGGATTTGAACCACTGACCTTTTAATCAGCAAGCCCAAGAAGCTCAGTGGTTTAGACCACAGCACCACCCGCGTCCCTAGGCTGACATACACCTGAATTCACAAAGTGAAGTTGAAGGGATGGTTGCTAGGTTTGCCAAGGAAGGTAAATAGCCAATCATGGGCATAGCTGGAGGGGCAGGGGGGCAGCTGCCACCCCAAAGTCAAGTAGATAAATAAAAAATACTTAACTAAAATGAGAAATAATCAGAATATTTGAAATGGAAACGACAGATTTTTCTGAGCACTTGATAAAAAGAAAGTAATTTAGAACAACTGTGATTGAGACATTTCATTCCGAATCTGCCAGACAGAGGACAATGACAGGTGGGTGTCCAGCCCCCCCCCCCCAACATAAATCCTGGCTACGCCCATGTGGCCAATGGTTAATTCTTTATTGACTTATAGCAGCTCCTAAGGTGCACCAGATACACACACACAGGCACATGTTTCTAACGTCTACATGGCTGACACGAACCTTTCTAGGATTTAGGGCTTTCATAAGCAGATACGGCGCCGGGGTGCAAACATCCGCCCGGCGCCCCCTCTCCCCAGGTTGCCCAGTCCCAGGCGCGCAGGAGGGCGGAGCCAGCTGGCTGCCTCAGTGTCTCGCTGGCTTGGTCGCCCCTGAACTCACGGCAGCAGAAGAGCCCACCACAGCGCTCCAGCTAACGGGCAGGCTCTTCCCCAGACTCAACTCTCAGGCCCCAGTGCCCTGCACCCCTGGAGCCTATGGGTAAGACGGCCCTGCTAGGACTGTGCCCAGTGGAATAGTTGAAGCAACAGTAGGCTACGCCCTTGTCTGCTGGAGTGCATACACGCAACCCAAAAACTGCTCCTGCACTGAAGTTGTCACTGTGCTTCCCTCTTCAAGCCCCTATTGATTCTAGGAGACAGCGTGGCAGAGGGCAGGGGACATTTGACCAGCCCACCCATCACCCGAACAGTCTCTTCCTCAGCTTCCAACACATCCTGAGCCCCTCCACCTCCTTCTCTGACTGCTTGTCCTTGGCCCCTTGCCCTGGCTCATGCCTCACGGGTGGCACCAACCCCATAAATCCCTGAACCCCTCTCCTGAGTCAGCCTCCGACCCCACGGTCTCCATCACACGCTCGCCAGAGCCCTTCCAGTCCCTGTTGACATCTGGGCAGTCGTTTCTTTCCCCTACTAAATACCATTTCCCATAGATCTCTACTTCGTCTCATTGTGTCCTCCGGGCTCCCCCACCTCTGCAAGGAATGAGGACATATTTCTCTTCCCAAGACACTTGAGCTGTTTGTCTCCCTGCATTGGCTAGCTCTAACAACTGACTACCACTCCCTCCATGGAATGATAGAACATAAAGAATGGCATATCTAATCCCATTATATTTCTAGTCAAACAACGGCCTTCCGGGGGTGTTTGCATTGTTCGAGCAAACATTGCTTCTTCCTTATGCAGAACCTCCATGAAAGCAATCACTGCCCCACCTTTGTAGCAGATGCTTGCACAATCTGTAGGGCTGAATTGAGAGCGATTATTTTTAGAGTCCCAATGAAGTCTTAGGAGGTGAAACTTTGGGTTCCCACCACCACCTTCCTTGCAATCTTGGTTTTGTCCTTTTTGAGGCTTGTGTAACTGTCAAGTAGGAGTGAGGTGAAAATTTGAGCAGAGAGTCAATGGCTTGCCCAAGGCAGAAATAGAGAAACTATTTGGACCACATTATCCAGTGGTAAAATGATGGGGATTACATTCTAGTAATGAACCAAGCCAGACTCACACGCAATCGATCTCACACAAAACTATCTCCCATGGAAATGGAGTAAGTAAAAGTAAAGGGACCCCTGACCATTAGGTCCAGTCGTGGCTGACTCTGGGGTTGTGGCGCTCATCTCGCTTTATTGGCCAAGGGAGGTGGCGTACAGCTTCCGGGTCATGTGGCCAGCATGACTAAACCACTTCTTGCGAACCAGAGCAGCGCACAGAAATGCCGTTTACCTTCCTGCCAAAGCGGTACCTATTTATCTACTTGCACTTTGACGTGCTATCGTACTGCTAGGTTGGCAGGAGCAGGGACCGAGCAACGGGAGCTCACCCCGTCACGGGGATTCGAACCGCCGACCTTCTGATTGGCAAGCCCTAGGCTCTGTGGTTTAACCCACAGCGCCACCCGCATCCCATGGAAATGGAGACATATACTTAATTCATATTTACTCCACTCAAGTTTCACCTTCCATTTTCTCCATATATATATATTTTAAAAAAACATTATTTGTAATAACATATTTTTATTTTTAAAAACCATCCATTTTTTAAATCTGTCCTGACTGTGCAAAAGAAAAAAAAACACAAGCCAGCAATCACCACATAAGGATGAAAATAAAGTGGCCTCAAAATTCAATATGCAGTTACCAAAATGCATTAAACACTCAGTTTCAGCTCAGTTGATGGTATACTGGTACCCGACTCCTTTAAGAACAAGTAAAATAACTCTGGGATGCCCTTGTGTAAAATAAAAGTAGGTAAAATGAATAATTTGGGGGTGCTACTGCACCCAAAACAGACGGCATTCTTACATGGTAGCATGTAGAAATATTTAACAGTTTTCCAAGGAGGTTATTGAAATTATGTACAAATTTCCACCAACACCTTTTAGGGCTGCAATCCTATATTCTTTCACTTGGAAATGAGCCCATATTAAGTAGACATGTATAGGACGGCGCTCTAAGGTTATTACTTCAAATTTATTTACTCATAGGCATTTAACAGCTCATTGTAGGGATGTGAGTAGTGCTGTGGTCTAAACCACTGAGCCTCTTGGACTTGCGGATCAGAAGGTGGGCAGTTCGAATCCCCACGATGGGGTGAGCTCCCATTGCTCTGTCCCAGCTCCTAGCAACCTAGCAGTTTGAAAGCAAACCAGTGCGAGTAGATAAATAGGCACTGCTGCAGCAGGAAGATAAACAGTGTTTCCATGCACTCTGGTTTCCGTCATGATGTTCCGTTGCACCAGAAGTGGTTCAGTGATGCTGGCCACATGACTCGGAAAGCTGTCTGTGGACAAAGTTGGCTCCCTTGGCCTGAAAGCGAGTTAAGCACTGCAACCCCATAGTCGCCTTTGACTGGACTTAACTTTACCTTTTACCTTTAATAGCTCATCCAGGATGGGTTACATGGCTTGATTGCATGCAGTGGCGTAGCGTGGGTTGTCAGCACCCGGGGCAAGGCAAGTAATTTGCGCCCCCTAACCCATGGATTTGCGCCCCCTAACCTGTGGATTTGTGCCCCCTAACCCTAACCCCCAGATGTTGCGCCCGGGCCCCCCTGCACCCCCCACGCTACGCCACTGATTGCATGTAACTTTTGATGGAAGGGATATTCTGATCTCATCTTCTACCCTTAAAGGCCTGTGCAGAAAAAGGGTGTGTTTTCATCTGAGGATGAGATGTTGAAACCTTGATACCTACAAGAATTGGTGACAAACAGAGGTCACCTCCAGGGCGTCAGAATTTTGCAGGAGTGATTCAAGAGCATGCTGGAAGCGTATGTTTGTTGCACAATTCAAGGGGATTAAAGTACTCTGCCACCCTAGTGCAGGGGTGGTGAACTGGATTTGACCGACAGACCAGATCATTATCTCCCCCACCCATCGTGGGGCAAGTCTGAATGGAGGCCCACCTGCCAATCACCCAATGCCATGGAGGAACGTGAAGAGGAAATGCGCCCCAAAGTGTGGGACGAACAAATTATGAATGGGGAACGAGTACGAGCAGCACGCAAGCACATCGGGATGAATAATCACTGTCATATTTCCTCCGTGTAAGCAAATCAGGAGGAGTGCTCAGCAAAGAGTGGACATCATTTAACTGCTCAATAAACAAGGAGTCTGGAAGAGTGCTTGCTTATTTCAGCTACAGCAGCTTATAAATGGGGGGGGGACCATGCTTAAACATATGTATGTAGTGTGATTCTGAGAAATTCCATATGCATTAAATTTTGGATCCATCTAGAATTCATTTCTTGAACATCACAATATACCATATTTTTTGCTCTATAAGACACACTTTTTCCCTCCTAAAAAGTAAGGGGAAATGTGTGTGCGTCTTATGGAGTGTGCAGCGATCCCTCTTGCTGTTCTGGCTTCTGGGGTTCAGAATATTTTTTCCCTTGTTTTCCTCCTCCAAAAACTAGGTGCGCCTTATGGTCTGGTGTGTATTATAGAACGAAAAATAGGGTACGTTGTCAGAAACATATGTCAACTGATATTTTTTTAAGGAGCTGTGTGGTTTCTGGTGTATCGTTCATAATCACGTAAAAAAGGAATAGTTACAGAGATGGTGCGGAGAAGAAGAGAACACATTACACTGGTACCTCGGGTTAAGAACTAAATTCGTTCCAGAGGTCCATTCTTAACCTGAAACTGTTCTTAACCTGAAGCACCACTTTAGCTAATGGGCCTCCTGTTGCCACTGCCCCGCAATTTCTGTTCTCATCCTGAAGCAAGGTTCTTAACCCGAGGTACTATTTCTGGGTTAGCAGAGTCTGTAACCTGAAGCATCTGTCAACTGAAGCGACTGTAACCCGAGGTACCACTGCACGTATAAGGTGAGCAGGTTGTCCCATGTTTTGTGCTTCCAGAGTCCCTGCCCAGGTTGAATACATGCAGAAGTAATAAACGCCTGGGTTTTCAGAAATCTCCACCCCAGCATCGGAACAGTTAGAGCTGGAAATGTCCATTCTGCACATGTCTGTGTGCTCAGGCATCTGCGTGGCTATGATGGCTATTTCCTACCTTCGCTGTCAGAGGCACTAGGCCTCTCTTTCAATACCAGTTGCCAGGAACCAAGAGGCAAGGAAGCGATGATGCAGTCAGATTCTGTTGTCAGCATCCCCCAGGCATCCAGATGGCCGCTGTGAGAAGAGGATGCAGGACTCAATGGGCTGTTGGTTTGGTCCCACAGGCTCTTCTCGTGTGCGTAGGTTTGTGAGCAAGTGAAAGAGAGCTGTGTGCTGGCAAGTGTGGTGTTGGTGAGTTGTGTGTATGTGTGTGCATGTGGTGCTCAGAGGGCTGGCTGATGTCAACATACCCAGGGCCAGATTTAGGTTTGATGAGGCCCTAAGCTACTGAAGGTAATGGGGCCCTTTATATGTCCAGCTGTCCTTTGTGAACAACAAATTGTTGCTGTTTTTGGTGTTGAATATATGCTGTATTTCCAGACTCCCTGGAAATGACCCTGATTTTGGGAAAGATTGAGCGCACAAGGAGAAGGGGACAACAGAGGACAAGATGGTTGGACAGTGTTCTCAAAGCTACCAACATGAGTTTGACCAAACTGTGGGAGGCAGTGGAAGACAGGAGTGCCTGGCGTGCTCTGGTCCATGGGGTCACGAAGAGTCGGACACGACTAAACAACAAATATGCTATATGGTAATTTATGGACCTAATAGGTATCTAAAGCCATTCGCACATAACAAAATATGTATTTTATCAAAGTAATTGTTGAAAAGTCCATGCAGAATGCACAGTCCAGGCAGAATGTAGGCACCCTATATATAGAAATGAGCAAATCAGTATATTTTAGAGAGCAGGCTAGCAGACGGGGCCCATTACTTATATACATCATAGGAGCCTGCACAACACAAAACACTGTTGCTGTATGTAGGTTTTATTTTATTTGTTTTTTACCTTATATTTTGGAAATGTACATCCAGGGTTTCCCCCCCCCCTTTAATTTGTTTGGGGGCCCCAAGAGAGTGGGGCCCTAAGCTATAGCTTGTTTACATAAATCCGGGCACTTAAAGTAGCTGTTGGGGAAAGGTTAGCTCCCCCCCCCCCGCCCCCTACTGTTAGTGAGAACTGTTTGCAGGGAAAATGTATCCCAGAGGAAGGATTGTTCCAAAACCTGTCAAGCCTGAAATGGATCTTCCTCCAAGTGCCTGGAATTCTCTGTCTCCTCCCGCCCCCCTTGTCTCCCTTCTTCCCCCACATGCAAAACATTGTAAACCTCCTGTACCTTTGATGGCTGGGTAGAAAAAAGAATTCCACTCATTGTGTAAGTTACACATGCTGAAATTTCTCTTCTATTAAAGGTGCAAAGACTTTGCTCTCTCTTGCATAGGGCCATCCTACCACGTGGCTGCTTAGTTGATCAAGTCAATTTTGCGGGGGAGGGAGCATTGATTTTTAGGAGCAAGCGAGGAAGTTTGCTTCATAGCTTAAGAATTATGAAGTTTGACAACCCTTCCCCAAACATGTAGTGTAAACACGTATAGTTAAGTATTTTCATTTATTTACTTGATTTACGGCCTCCACCCCCTGGCCGTCCCATGCCGTCAGACAGCTCGTTCTCTCCACCACCCCACATGGGTGTAGCCAGAGAGGCAGGCTTTATGTTTCTGTTTGCGGGGGGCGGGGGGAGAACCGAGTTATGTGTGACACAAGTGGTCAGTTAGCATAGGGCGTAGCCAGAATTTAATTGGGGGGGGGCAGGCTTTTTGCTGGGGGAGGGGGAAGAACAAGCTATCGGCAACAAAATTGTTCAGTTAAGTGTGTGTGTGTGTATACATACACAGTGGTAAAGGGACCCCTGACCATTAGGTCCAGTCGCGGCCGACTCTGGGGTTGCAGCGCTCATCTCACTTTATTGGCTGAGGGAGCCGGTGTACAGCTTCCGGGTCATGTGGCCAGAATGACTAAGCTGCTTCTGGCAAGCCAGAGCAGCGCACAGAAACGCCGTTTACCTTCCCACCAGAGTGGTACCTATTTATCTATTTGCACTTTGATGTGCTTTCGAACTGCTAGGTTGGCAGGAGTTGGGCCAGAACAACGGGAGCTCACCCCATCGCAGGGATTCGAACAGCCAACCTTCTGATCGGCAAGTCCTCGGCTCTGTGGTTTAACCCACAGCGCCACCCACGTCCCACCCATATATAGTGGTACCTTGGGTTAAGAACTTAATTCGTTCTGGAGGTCTGTTCTTAACCTGAGGTACCACTTTAGCTAATGGGGCCTCCTGCTGATGCCACCACGTGATTTCTGTTCTCATCCTGAAGCAAAGTTCTTAACCTGAGGTACTATTTCTGGGTTAGCGGAGTCTGTAACCTGAAGCGTATGTAACTTGAAGAGTATGTAACCCGAGGTACCACTCTCTCTCTATAATTTATTGACTTGATTTAGGGGGGCAGCTGCACCCCCCAGCTATGCCCGTGCCACCCCACATGTTAAAACCGTGATTTTGCCTTCAAACAAGATATGAACTCCAGCCACTGTGATTGTTCTCAATTACTATGCAGCTCCTATTAACATTATTTTTTAAAAAAAGCAAAAAACCCAAATTATGAAGAGGTAGAAACTTTCCCAAGGGCCACGTGGAGCCCAGATGGCAAGATCTGCCGTAGCATATAATGAGTTGAGAACGGTGGGCTTTTACACAGGGAAGTCTCCAGCAATCTAGCCGAAATCTAGAGGGATGCGGTGCAGCGAATGTAGTGCCGCTTCGCTGCAGGGACAGAGAATTCCGACAGAGGGCGCCGGAGGGCACACACAATGCAGAGCTCCTAAAGCGATGCTTAACTGTCGGCTCCTAGAGATCATGGGGGATGGGCGAGTCTTAGCAAAGGGGAAGAAAGCTCTCTCTGCAGCACGCCTTGGGGGCTTAAACTGCTGCATGGAGGAGCGAGGTGCATGCAGCTGGGAATAAGTTATTTGCACACACTGCTTACCATCGGCAGGTGTCGTGCCAAGGAAAGCTATACCTGTTGAATTCCTGCCAGCACATATAACACTGAGGTCCAGCTCTGAGGGCCTTCTGGCGGTTCCCTCGCTGCGAGAAGTGAGGTTACAGGGAACCAGGCAGAGGGCCTTCTTGGTAGTGGCACCTGCCCTGTGGAACGCCCTCCCATCAGATGTCAAGGAAATACAGTGGTACCTCTGGATGTGGACGGGATCCATTCTGGAGCCCCGTTCACATCCAGAAGTGAACGCAACCCACATCTGCAAGTGCGCGGGTCGCGATTTGCCACTTCCGCACATGCGTGTGACATCATTTTGACCGTCTGCGCATGTGCGAGCGGCGAAACCTGGAAGTAATGTGCTCCGTTACTTCCAGGTCACCACAACGCGTAACCCGAAAATACTTATCCCGAAGCTACTTCAACCTGAGGTATAACTGTAAACAACTACAGTGGTACCTCGGGTTAAGAACTTAATTCGTTCCGGAGGTCTGTTCTTAACCTGCAGCACCACTTTAGCTAATGGGGCCTCCCGCTGCCGCTGTGCCACCGGAGCACAATTTCTGTTCTCATCCTGAAGAAGAAGAAGAAGAGTTTGGATTTGATATCCCGCTTTATCACTGCCCAAAGGAGTCTCAAAGCGGCTAACATTCTTCTTTTCCTTCCTCCCCCACAACAAACACTCTGTGAGGTGAGTGGGGCTGAGAGACTTCAGAGAAGTGTGACTGGCCCAAGGTCACCCAGCAGCTGCATGTGGAGGAGCGGGGAATCAAACCTGGTTCACCAGATTACAAGTCCACCGCTCTTAACCACTACACCACGCTGGCTCCTGAAGCAAAGTTCTTAACCCGAGGTACTATATCTGGGTTAGCAGAGTCTGTAACCTGAAGCATCTGTAACCTGAAGCGTATGTAACCCGAGATACCACTGTATCTGACGTTTAGAAGACACCTGAAGGCTGCCCTGTTTAGGGAAGTTTTTAATATTTGATGTTTTATTGTGTTTTTAACATTCTGTTGGGAGCCGCCCAGAGTGGCTGGGGAAACCCAGCTAGATGGGTGGGGTATAAATAATAATTTTTATTATTATTATTATTATTATTATTATTATTACTACTACTACTACTACTACTACTACTATAACAATGCACAGGAGTGCTGCCGGGTTGCAGGTGGCATGGGGAGGGCAATTCTAGACACGCTGGAACTCAGAGAAGGCTATGTTATAGATGTGGACCTGGTAATAGGGCAGGAAAACATCCAGCAGCCAGTCTTGTGTAGCCAGAGCTAAATCTAGGCTCTGAGGAACTAGGTGTCTGCTATCCTCCCAAGAGACTCTTTAGGACGCTGGGGTCAAGTCACGGCCTCTCGGCTTCAGCTCTGTGGGGCAAAATGAGTGAAATAATGGACTGTCTCCTAGGTTCATTGTGGGGTTGGTCTAGATGGCCCTTGGATCCCTTTTAGCTCTACAATCTGATGATATACTTGTACAGAGAGAGAGAGAGAGAGAGAGAGAGAGAGAGAGAGAGAGAGAGAGAGAAGGATGGGGTTTGCGGCAGGCACAGAGGTTTTGTATAAAATAATAGTCATACACAGTTGGGAGAATCTTATGGCCTAGAAACTTATTCATCTTGCTTCAGCTTCATTTGGTTAAGTCTTAGTCAGAAGGGCCAGAGAAATAAGAGGCGGAGGCCCCTAAATAGTTATATGCAGAAGGCAAAATTTCAGCAGGTACATCTTGTTGTCACGTGCAGCTGCTGAACTTCCTTCAAGGTAGAAGAGCCAGGTTCTCGTTTGCATGTGGCCGAGCAACTCTACCCTTTTGGCCCCGATTCAGCGAATCCTAAAAGCTACCGAACCTCTCTTACAGCCCGAGCTTCTGCACGTTTACTTAGGAGTCATTCGCAGGATGTCACTGTGTAGTCAGGATTGGTTCCTTAAAACCTCCCCCTATAGAACGTCTCCTTCGAAGTAAGTTCAGTGGAACTTACTCCCAGGTAAGCGGACTGCACTGCAGCTGGAATCACGAGCTCAGCTGAATCCCACGGCACACGCCTTCCCAGTTATCACAGAATTGTAGAGTTGGAAGGGACACCGGGGTCATCTAGTCCAACCCCCTGCAATACGGAAAACTTTTGGCCAAGATTCAGAGTCTCAGGTTCTGCTGACTGAACTATTCTTCAATGGAAACAATAATAAATCAGCAATAAAGTAAAAGGGATGATACAGTATTTAAATTATCCAATGCCAGTCCTTTGAGCCGATGTGCCCTGTCAAAGGACGGGAGGAATCCGTTCTGTGAAATAATGCCATATATATATATATATTTCTTCCCCATCCCAAGGAATAAATCTCAACAACAACAAAGCAAATGCAACGCAGATCGGAGATGAATCCAAGGCACCGCTCGCTTCCTCGGGAGTAAGCCCCGAGAGAACCAATAAGAACTTCCTTCCCAGGAAGCACCCGCAACTCATTGTATGATGCGGATTTGAGCCTCTGCGCCCTTAGAAGCCGTTGCGCAAGGTCTCATCCTTTGCCCTGATCCTTTGACTGGAGATGCGCGCCAAACTGGTGGAGCGGGTTGGCCAGAGAGAGGCACCAGCTAATTCGAATTAACGCGCAGCAACGGCATGGTCTGCTGCAGTTACAGGAGGTCACCCCCTTCTTTGAAGCCAAGCAGGTATCGGTCAGGTCGGTGTTTGGAGGAGACGCCAGAGCCAAGCGCGCGATTGCTGCTTTGGGTTGCTTGGCTGAGGGAACAAAAGTATATTGCGTTTAGACGCGTTGCTCTCAAATCATCCTTGTCAGGATCACGCGCAAAGCTGCGATCCTGTGCACTTTGGCCTACGGGAGTAAAGGGAGGAGAGGGTCGCATTGTAAGCGCCACTTCCTCACTCTGTGCGGCCAAAACGCTTCCCGAGAGCAAAACCTTTTTAACAAAACAAAAACCAGCGCCGCGGAAAACGCCGCGCTCTCCCCACTCCAGAGTTGCCCGCGAAGGAAACAGGCTTGCCAGTTCTGCCAGTGACAGGGGGAGGAGATGGCGGGCGCCTGGGTGGCGATCCGAGCATCCCTCCACTAGGAAAAAACGCGCCGCGCGTTGCGCAAAAAGACGCGCTAGCGACTGCGGCTCAGCCGCGGAGCCGGAGCCGGGTTTCCTTTTCGAGGTTGGCTTGAAAAGCAAGCCTCGCACCTTCGAGGGGCCGAAAGAAAAGGGCTCGGGTCTTTGCTTCGGCAAAAAAAAAAAAAAAAAAGGAGCGGATTCTCTAGATGGCAGCATTGAAGCCAAAGAACATGGGGTTTTAATAATAATAATTAATTAATTAATTAATTAATAATAATGCATGAGTAACGGTGATAAAATTTTAATAACAACAGATGCATGATTAAGGATGATGAAGAAGAAGAAACCGACAGTTAATCATGCATCTATTTTATCTTTCCAATTTCTTCAAATTTTTCGAGAAAGAAGAAGAGAATTGGTCGGATTTTTTTTAATTAAAAAAACAACACCTTTATTGGGGGAAAAAACAACCCCCCCAAAAAACTATAGATCTTTCTTTGTTGTTAAATCTAAAATAACAATCATGCTTCTCTACTAACCATCCCAACAACGACGATGCCGCGTCTTTTGCTGAACAAGAATCGTTCTAGTGGCATCCGCCCAAATCCTAAGCAAGTTTACATGGAAAATCATTTTTTCGTGGCTTCCAAGGAAATTTAGCTGGGAATGATGTAGGGAGGCGGTTAGGGACAACCGTGGCCTTATCTGTTTTCTCTGTTCAGCTTGGTGAAATTTTACTAATCCCGTTCTTATTTTTATTTGCCAGGAGGGAGACGGGAACTTCTGATAAGATTTCTCTCTCTGACCAACCCAAGTTTTGTTTTTGTTTGGCGATGCCCACCACCGGCGCTTAAATAGCACCCGATTTATATAGTATATAAATCACGTCGGGAAATGCACAAAAGCGCGCGGGGGGGGGGAGCTCGTATCGCGAGCTCCCCCCCCCACCAAACAAGCCAACAAACTTGGCAGCCGCCCCGTCGCCTCCTGGCAGCGCGCCTTGTCAAGACGAAGCGGCGCTAATGACTCTAATGACGTCGGGCGCCATCGAGGGTGATTAGAATCAATAAGAGCTTCGCCTTCGACGGCATGCGAATCACACCGATTATGCTCACTATTATTTTGCACATTGCTCTTTTCCGGGGTGAAAAGGAAGCGTCTTCTCTCTTTTTTAAGGGCTTTAAAAAACAAAATCTGAGCCCCACGTCGGGCAAAAGATTCCTGCATTGCAGAGGGTGGGACTAGATGACACGGGGGTCCCTTCCACTCTACAATTCTGTGATTTTCTATGAAAACTTGGTCTGGATACACGCACGCACGCGCGCGCGCAGGCACTTGCCTATATATAACCCCTCGCAAAGAAAGCGGGAGACTCCGGGGAACACAAAACGTCAGGGACGCCCCTCAACCCAAGGCCTACATTGGCCACGGGTGAAAGGCCGCCTAGCCCCACCGAGACCCCGCCCCCAATTGCCATAGGGCGCTCCCCTCCCCCCCATTGCCTTTTCTCTCTCTTCCTTTTGGCCTTTGATTTGCTCTCTTGCCACTCGCTTCGCCAGACGTATTTTAGCCGTCTGCCTCCCGTCCTATATGCCCTCCTATTCCAGAATACACCGGGCGCTACTTAAAAATATATAGTAACAATAATTATAATAGATCCACACCAGCGGACTGGTTCTGACCCTCGCAATGCTTTCTGGCTTGTTTCTTGGCTGCCAAAAACCTTCTAAGCTCTCGACCTTCGTGAGAAAAGGAAACGCTGCCTCCTGACTTCCCCGTTGCTGGCTGCATTTAAGGGGCGGCGGCTCCTGGGAATTACAGTCTACCCGTGGATAAGCAAACTAAGGCCCGGGGGCCGGATCCGGCCCAATCGCCTTCTAAATCCGGCCCGCGGACGGTCTGGGAATCAGCGTCTTTTTACATGAGTAGAATGTGTCCTTTTGTTTAAAAGGCATCTCTGGGTTATTTGTGGGGCATAGGAATTCGTTCATTTTATTTATTTTTTCAAAATATAGTCCGGCCCCCCACAAAGTCTGAGGGACAGTGGACCAGCCCCCTGCTGAAAAAGTTGCTGACCCCTGGTTAGCCCTCCCTGCGCCCAAAGTCCCAGGACCCTTGATAATCTACAGTTCCCAGCACCCATCAGAGGCAGCCATGCGCTTTAAACGCGCGACGTGCCGGCCATCCACAGTCTTCGCTGCCTCCTTTGGCGACCCCAAGTCATCCGGAATGGATCCAGAGGGTGCGAGAGTGGGAGCCCTCGGTGGGCTCTTTCGCCCCATTTGCCAGGCCCAGGTTGAGGCCGAGGGAGAGGGAGGGGTTCTCCCAGGCCTGCCTGACCTGCAGTCGCCAGGAGGTGGTGGAGATCAGGGAAGCCGTCCCCCGACTGCGCGCTATGGCGCACGCTTCCTTCTAGCCTCTCCGTCAACAGGGGCGGAGGAGGGACGCGCGCTCTGGCTGGCCGCGAATCATCTCGAGTCGCTGAGCTTTGATCAATCCGAACTAATTACCCCCGAGTCTTAATTAAAGTATTTAGCAGTTGGATCAACGCTTTGGCAAGCGGACAGGAAGGAGCGCTTGGCAGTTCGACGACACTCGCGTCGGGCGGAGCCTCGCAAGCAAAGGGCGGCGGCCGGGAGGCCTCGCAGCTCCGACGGCGAGGCCAAGCGGCTCCCCTGGTGCCGATACACGACCCGTTCTCTCCCTCCCCGCCACCTCGAGTCGCCAAGAGCCAACGCACTCTGCTTGAAAGGGGCGGTTCGCCCGTTTATTTGCCACCAGATCCACCAAGTCTTTTTTTTTTTTTTTTGGCACGTGCAATAATTATAATAATAATAATAATTCTTTTAAAAATACAACCGGGAATTTCAGATCCGTACAAAACTGAAGCCAACCCCGTCCCCATTCACAAGAGATAACGAAGGAGAGGAGGCTTGGCGATGGTTGGGGTTGAGGCACAAGGGAGGGAGGAGGAGGAGGAGGAGGAGGAGGGAGAAGACCGTCGGGGAAAGGGGGAAATCGAGAATCCGAGATTCAGCCAGCCGGCAAAGTCAATCGACACACTTTTTTCCGGGGAGGAGGGGTTTGTTATTCTATATACAGCGACCGAATTCGAGGGATGAATATCGAGGGTTGTCAGAGCCCAAAATAACACACTGTTGGATGTCGGGGAACAAGAGGTCGTCTTGGGGACGCATCCCTTCAAGGAGGAGACCTTCCGTGCCAAAGGAGGGACTGGAGGGGTCTGCTATATTTTAAAAGGCGTCTCTCTCTCTCATACACGCACACAGTTAGACGACCCACACTCTGAATTAAGGTGACACACACGACCGTGGAGCTGAACTCAAGTGGGGTGACGCTTTCCGGACCGTCGAGGGGCCGTCCTTGCAGTGCAGAGCCACCGCTGAACTTTAAAGAGACGCCGGTTCCGTTTTCTACAGCGGGGCGGGAAGGCGACTCTTTGCAAAGGGGAGATCCCCGCTGGAAGGCCGCTGCCACTTTGGGAAGGACGCAGATCTCTTCCCAAGAAAGGTCAGTCGCGCTCCCGGGGCATCGCAGATGGGTGGGACTGGGGCCTTGCGACAAGGACAGGAGGGCCTGCGACGTAAGTCAGCGTCCCTTCAGCTAGAAAACCCTTGCCACCGGTTGCTGAACCCGAGCTTAGAGTTTATATTTGGATAACCTTAGGGAGGGAATCCTGCATTTAAATACCCGGGACTTAACAGCCGCTGAATAAAGCGCCGGGCGGGCTGAAGTTTGAAATGGCACACGTCGAAGGTGGCATTTGAAAAGGGAGCGCCCCCTCCCGCTGTTTTCGGTGGGGCAGGGTACTTAGAAGGACTCCTTTGAGCAAGGGATACCCCAGAGTTTGGGATGTGGGGGCGACGCTTTAAAATCTCTCTCACACTCTCTCACACATAAGAGACACCAATTGGGCGCTGCAAGAAATTCTGGAGCGAATGGAAGTCCTTTAAAAGGAAGGGGCCTTTTCAAAAAAGGACAGGGGATTTTCATAGCAAAAGGGGGTTTCTTCCCCGCACCCCTCTTGGAGGTGAGCACCTGGCAACTCTAGGCAGACTTCCCGGCCGGGTCTCGACCCAGCTTTTTCAATAAATATACGCCCGAAGTAACGTTTCATTAGTCCTGGTTTTCTCAAAACCAGCTCCCCGGCTCACGCGGGGAGACGCAAGTCTTTCTTTCCCCGACTGTCGGGGGCAGAGAGAAAAAAACAACCCAAAGCAATTTCCTTGTCTCTATCTTTCTCCAGCAGTCCCAGAGAGGAAGAAAAACCCGACGGCTTTCTCTGGAGGGAGCGCGGGAGAAGCGCGGACCGCCGTCGAAGTGCATGCAGAAGAAGGGCGGACGGCGGCGGTGCGCCTCACGGGCGGTGAAGCAGCATTGACTCCGGCGGCTGCAGTTCTGGCTCGACGGCGCTTCGCGAGGGAGCCACGCTCGAGCCGCCGCTGCCGTTGGTGTCGTGCAGTTTGCGGACGTGCTTCTTGAGGTCAAAGTTCCTGCAGAAGCCTTTGCCGCAGGTGGGGCAGGTGAAGGGCTTGGTGTCGTTGTGGGTGTGCATGTGGAAAGTCAAGTTGTACACCTGGTGGAAGGCTTTGTTGCAGATATTGCACTTAAACTGCTTCTCGCCGCTGTGCGTCAGTTTGTGGTTCTTGTAGTTTCCTGTTTGGTGGGGAGGGGGGGGGACACAAACAACAGGGCGAGGCGCTCAGTGAGGCACGTGGGGAGACCCTCTCCCGCCCCCCCAAGCACACACAGCCCAAGCGCGCGCGCACACCCACACCCACCGCTACAAACAAATAAACAAAAAACAACAACAACACAAAACTAGCTCGGGTTAACATCTTCGGTTGGCATTCCGGAGTCCATTCCGTCGAAAGAATTCAAATTCTTTAAAATTTTTCTACTTAAAAACAAGAACGAAACAAGCAATCGAACGAAAAACCACACACGCAAACACACACACAGACACCAAAATCCAAAGAAAGTGAAATTTGGGACGCTCCTGGTTAGCCGATTTGTGTGCCCAGATCCAAAACGCCGCTTATTTGGACAAAATTCCGTGAACTGACTTCCAGGCTGACCTTCAGGAACCGGGGTACTCCAAATAATAAAGCGGTTTAAATCCCTTTCCTCTCCTTCTCCCTCATCCAAAATAAAATAAAATCGTTAGCCAGCGAAATCAAACCGCTTTGGGGTGGATTAAATTAGGACTGGAATAATCCACAATGCGGTACTAAACAAAATCTACGATTTTTATTTTTAAAGATTTTCTTCACAAATAAATATTTAAGATGGGAATGTTAATTCCCTGCACCTCTGCGAAGCGGAACCATCTTAATCCGAAGCGGTGCGTTGTGGATCCGGGTTTTCTTTTTGCAATTTGCATCTACAAACAGAACCGTGCAGAATATTCGGAGTTTACTCTCATAAGACTCGGGTTAACACTTGCAAGCCTATAGTTCGTTTATTTGGAAATAAGTGCCGCCGAGCTCAACTGGGTTTACTCCCAGGTAAGAGTGCAAGACATCGCTGCCTTGGGTTTCAATAATATACGCGCCGCCTCACAAGTAAGTCCCACTGGGTTCAGGAAATTGCGGCCTTATTTCTAAGCAAGCCCACGGAAATCAGTGGCACTTATTTCCGCATAAACCTGCACAAACTAAGTTGTTAATCCCAATTATCCTCACAATAATTGCAATCGTTCTCGCGTTTTTAAATCCACACTAACGCTTTGCCCCTCACCCCAATTAAACAGAAGTGGCCATCTCAGAAAAACAACAATTGGAGAAGCTAAATAGATCTCTCTCTCTCTCTCTATCTTTTGCTCCTGGTTTCAGCGGGGATCCTCCGTTCGTCTTCCCGCAACATAACTCTCCGAGCTCACACAAACAATAATGCTGGCGTAACATTTTAGACACGCTTAAAAAATATCCGTTTGATATCCGTTTTAATTTTTTTTAGCATATTCGTTTTGAACATTGGACACGGGAGGAAAAAAGGGTGTGCGCGCGCGCTGAAACAACAACGACGCCATCGAATGCAGAGTCGTACCTTTTTGGTGAAACCCTTTCCCGCAAAACTCGCAGACGAAAGGTTTGTAGCCCGCGTGGATCCGCGTATGCGTGTTCAGCGTGGAGCTCCGGTTAAACGCTTTCCCGCACTGGTTGCATTTATGAGGCTTCTCCTGTATTTTTTTTTTTTTTTAATTTTAAGGAGAGACAAACGCAATCAAAAGCCAGTCCGTTTTGCAGCTTCTCTCCAAGCGGGGCACAATCCTGGCTCTCTTTCCCCCCACCCCCCAGGACAGCAAGAACTGGGGAGGAAGGTGCTGTTTTCGCTTGGAAAGAAGATCAGCTTCCTTTGCTACCCGAGAGGGCCTCGTCCTGTTAAGTTTAAACTCTGGCGGCGAGCGCCCCTCAAGTCTGTTGGAGACTCGCGCGGGGTTGCGGGGAGGGAGAATACCGAAGCTGGAACTCGGAGCCTAATCGCGCTTGGTGGGATGTGAGTTTAGTCGGGCTTACTTCCGAGGAAGCGCATTTCAGGATGGTGGCCCTAGTGAAATAAACAGCCGACGGAGAGGCCGCAGTGGGGGAAAGGGGGAGAAGGGAAATTTGGAGAGGTGGCTGTCTAGGGGACAATACCCAAGCACTATTGTTGGGGAGGGGGAGAAAGGGGAAAAGACTAGTATTTCTCCCCCCTCCTCTCTCTCTCTCTCTCTCTCTCTCTCTCTCTCTCTCTCTCTCTCTCACACACACACACACACACACACACACACACACACACGACGAACAGCTCGCTTTCCAGTTACTGCCTCCAGAAGACAAACATTCCGCACGTCGAGGAGGCAGAACAGTCTAACTCAGACAGAGGGAGAGAGGCAGATGCTGGCCAGTTCGACGGACCAGGGAAGGGAGGAGGGTTGCAGAGCCACGGCGCGGAGCCGTCGGGTGGGAGCCGCGCGTTGCTGCTGGCTTTGTACGCGGCGGTCGGGAAATCCGCGCATTTGCTGGGCGCAGAGCGGAGGGAGAGCGAGCGATCGCGCGCGGTCGGTCGGTACCTGGGTGTGGATGATCTTGTGGCGACAGAGTGTGCTGGCCTGGCGAAAGCCTTTGCCGCAGACCTTGCAGACAAAGGGCCGGGCTCCCGTGTGCACCGGCATGTGGCGCGTGAGGTTGTAGTGCGCGTTGAAGACCTTGAAGGGGGAAGGGGAGGGGTCAGAAAGTGAAAGCAGAAAGAGACAAGAAACGCGATTAGAAAGGGTGCGCGAGAAAGCCAGCGCAGCAGCCACAGCAAACAGCAGCCTCGACGGCCGCCTTGGCGGATCGGATTTGGGAGAGGGGCCGGATCCGGCACTTGCCTTGCCGCAGACCTCGCAGGTGAAGACTTTGGGCTTGGCGCTGGGCGAGCCGCGGCTGAAGTCCGCCCCGACGTTCTTGAAGGGCAGCTTGTCGGTGGCCAGAAGGTGCGCGGCGGCGGCGGCAGCTGCGGCGGCGGCTGCGGCTGCCGCGCTGTGCAGCTGGGCGTGCGCCAAATCCTTGAAGGCCGGCGTCGGGTATTTGTCGGGGCCGGGAGGCAACACGTGCAGCTTGTTCCTCTCAGCCAGGTAGGCCTTGGGCGCCGTCGGGGCGTGCAAGGCGGCGGGAGAGGAGGCGTGCAGCGGCGAGCCTAGGAAGTAGGACGCCACCGGGTGGAGGCTGAGGCCCGACGGCGGCGGCGGCGGTTGCGGCGGCTCGGTGGCGCGGCTGAAGTAGCCCAGGGTGCCCAGGGCGTGGAAGGAGGAATGGTTGACCACGCGGGGCCGGACAAGCTTGTAGTGCTGCTGCAGCGGCTGCAGGTCCCCCGACGGCGGCTTGAGGCTCAGCGCGCAGCTCAAAGACGCCGCCGACGAGGAAGAAGAGGGGGAGGGCGGCAGCGGCGGGTCCATGGGGGGCTTCCTGGGCTCCGAGCCCGCCTTGGCTAAGGGCTCGTAGGCCAGCGGCACGAAAGGGATCATGCAAGGGATGGAAGATGCCAGGCTGAGCGCCGCCTCCGCCTGTTGCTGCTGCGGCTTGAGGTGCTGCTCGGCGCTTTTGGGGCCCCCTCCTTGCAAGAAGTGGGGCAGCAGCGGCAGGGCTTTGGGCTCCGGGGCCGTCCGGGCCATGATGCGCTCGATGGAGAATGCCAAAGGCTTGGAGGCACTCAACATGTTGGCTCGAGGAGCGGCCAGGCTCTTGGCAGCCGTCGGGGGGTGCTGCTGCTGTGGCGGCTGGCCGCTATTGTTCATGGCTGGCCGCTCGCTTGCCTGGGCGCCTCTCCAGCTGCCTTTGCCCCTCGCAGCCCGCTCACTGAGCGGAGCCGACGGAGCCCCGCGCGGCTGCTGCCACCCGCGATGCCTCGTGCTCCGATGCCCACACCAAGCCCACCGCCGCTGCCGCCCTCGCCGTTTCGCTCGCCGTCTGGACCGCCTCCAGAACCGCCGACAGCTGCCTCTCCATCTCGACGGCCGGCGGCGGCACCAGCCTGCGCATCCCGACGGACTGGTGCCGGCCCATCGCCGCCTCGGCGCGCCTTTGGCGGGGGACGGTCGCCCCTGTCTGCTCCTCCTCGCCTCTCTCCCTCGTTTTCTCTCTCAATGGAAAGTGTTGGGTCAATAGCAGCAGCCACGATCCCGCCAATCGTTAACTTCCAAGAGGAGAAGGTAAACTAGATAATTGCTCAATTCGCTTCCAACAGGCATTAGGAGGAGAAGGGGGGGGGGAGGAAAGTGGAACCCCCTTCCCTCCCCGCTCCCAAGATCAGGAGGCTACTTTCCATTGGCGCCCGATCCTCCTCCGCCTCCTCCCCCCGCCCGGGGAGGAGGTGGCTCTCCCCTCCCCCTCCGGGTCTCCCCCTCCTTCTCCCCTCCCCTCCTATTATTCCCAGTCTCCTTACCTTACACAGGCTTCAGAGGCCTCCAGATCAATGGTCTTGTTTGCCTTTAAATGACATCATCTTTTCCTTTATAATCATAAAAGGAAAGACAATTCGCGGCGTGACCTCTAAATCAGGGAAATTGGGGGGCCACAGCGACGGGCTTCTCTCGGACAAAGGAGGGGCAGTTGCGCTGCCTGCTTGTCAGTTTCAGCCCAGGCCGACATCCCCGCGCTGTGCACCTGGGCGCGCGTCTTGGCTGCTCTGCTTCTGCCCCGGGTCTGCTCCTTCTTTCCTCCCTCCCTTCCCTCCTTTCTCGGTGCCACTTCGGAGGTAGTCCTTTGGACGCCTGGCCTTTTGACAAACGCGCCGCCCTTCCCAAGAAACAAAAACGCTTCGCTTTCCTGAGGAAAAGCGCGGGGCTGTCGGCGGCGGCTGCAGCTCCGAGCGGGTGTTAGACGGGGCGTCCCAGTGTAGACGGGCAAGCCGGATGCAAAGGAGGAAGCCGTCGGGGAGACCCAGGTTTCCGGAGCGTTGAGGAAGATGGCCTCGCCCAAGACCAAACTTTCAATAGCTATTCAAGCAAGGGCGACCCCAACCACTGCAAATTGGGGGTGGGGAGAGACAGACAGCAAAAGGCCCAGCGCGAAAACCAGAGGTCAGCTCTCCCAGCGAGAACTCGGGAGGCTACAGTGAGAGATCACATTGAAATCAACGAGGAAGAGGTGGTTCCCCCACCGCCGTCGATTTTGATGGCTCCAGATTGCTCACCCAGCGAGTAAGGGAATTTCTGGAGTCATTTTCCCCCATCTCACCTCAGACTGGGCTTTCAGTCCAACCTGCTTTCTAGAGGCTGCTTAGCAACACAGCCTCGCTGTGCTCTAAATAGCGAGGTGTTCCTTCAAAGGAACCTTTCGGAGCTTTTGGTACTTTTCAGAGCTCCGGGAACAAACTAGCGTTTAGCTTTAAACCAGTTTCATCAACCAAACAGAAACCACGCGCATTCTCTTAGGTTTAAAAGAGAAACAGATCCCGGTTCTCTCGCTTGTGAGTTGCTAAACGTAGCCAGCTCCGGCTGAATGGCGGGAGCCAGCGAGGCTTTGCCGTCGGAAGACACCCTCCACCCTTCAGATTTGGAAGGAAGTGAATTGCAGGGCTATTACAGGGCCGTTTCGGGGCAAATTGGTTTGGAGCCTCTCCGCTTTCAGATGATCCACTAATTAACGACAAATCTCTCTTTCGGTCCCCGGGGCCAAGGGCTATGTAAACAGGCCGGGGAAGGCGCGCGCCTGGATTTCCTCCTCCGAGAGGACGCAAACGGGCAGCAGAATAAGCGTTTGTCGTGTGTATTAAATCCAATGTTTCCTAATAGCTTCACAGCATCCTCAGCACAAAGGAAAGAATTAAGAAAAAGAAAACACCCACCGATTGTACTGGACAAAAAAACAAAAACAAACAAACAAACAAACCACCAACATATATTACAAACGCTCCAAAAACGATCGCGACGCATTAAGCTTTGTAACTCAAGTGGGACTAGAGAGGCGTGGAATATTTGCTTCCTTGCCACATACCCGTCCCATGCCCACCGCGAATAGCTGGTCCCGTGCCCCACAGAGAAATGCCGTAAAGCTCTTTGCGGGTGCTTCTCTTTTAAGGGCATTTGGGATAAGAATTCTATGTATTCATTCCTTCCTTTATTACATGCCTACCCCACCCTTTGTCGTCAAGGAGCTCGAGGGGGCGCACACGGTTCGCTCCCTCCTCATTCCATCCCCACAACTAGAATACACGCGACCACCATCGTCAGGCTGGCCTCTTAAATACATCACAGCAGAATCCCCCTCCCTAACTTTTAACTGCACTCGCGGGCAGCTCCGCGTCAGCTAGGATCCGTCGAAAGACCGTGCAGATCTAACGAGACGCGGCAAACCCTTTTCCCCCGACGCCAAATGAGTCCTGGATTTACTCCCTTCCAGCGGGGAGGTGGGGTTTTTCTCTCTGGGAGCCCTTCCCCACAGCAGATGGGTTGGCGCAAAAGTTCTCTCCCCAGAGGGAAGCTCAGGTTCCCTTCCCTCGGCCCCCGAGGCAGACGCCAGACGGGCGCAGTTGTGGCGCGAGGGGGCAAACCAGACTGGTTTCAGCGTACAGGTGAACTGGCTCACCTGGGCGACAAGGAAACATTTTGGCCACTTATCTTCCTCCTATTATATTTAATCTGTTTCTTATTTAATAAAAATATCTTATCTGCCCGACTCCCCATTTACTTCTGAGGCACCTCGCCGCGCCCTCCATCAATTCCTCGCCGTCGAATTTTAAAGGGGATGGATTCGGCTCCTCGCCTCCCGCGCTCCACCCCTCGGCTGGGAACTATTTCAGGCGAAGCTTTCGCTTCCTTAGCGCCTCAGCAGCTGGCTCGGTCCTGGTCTTTCTGAGATCGACTTTTCTCTGACATGTGTTTGGGAGGAGGCGAAACGACACGCCGCGTCGTCGCTGGAGCGTAGGAAACCTGGTCCCAAAGCGGCAATTACTGGCTCTGCCGTTAAGACAACGCCGGACTGAGGAGGAGTTTGGGCAATCTAGCGCCGGATTCTGGTTTTACAGTGAAAAGAAAGAGTGTGTGAGAGAAAGAGCCAGTGAGTAAAGAGAACAGACTAGGCTGAAATGGAAAGTGTCACCTGGAAGGGAAAAGATCTCCCTTTCCGAGCCGAATTCATGCTACAATGCAGCGTTACTTCGGAATGCTTCTCCGAAGCACTTCTGCCCTTGAAACCCTCCAAAGTTAGGCAACAGCCCTAAATGCATAAACTTGGGAGTAAGTCCCTCCTGGAAGCAGATGGGACTATAAGTGCGTAAGATCGCTCTGCGCGAGTGCGCAGAATTCCAGTCACGCGTGGTCATCCTAAGCTGGTTGATTGAAAAGAAAATCTTGCGTTCCGTAAGACCTTGGCAGTATAGAATTGCAGCTGGATCGTAGGCAAGTTTGTGTAGAAGTTCAGGCCCATCATGTCCAGTCCAGCTCGCTCTCAACCTAAAGAATCGCAGCTTTCTGCATCGGAGGAAGCGAAACCTGTCATCTTATATATGCCTTTGGTTTTTCAAGGCACCACAACTATAAGATGTTTCCATCCTATGCTTGTTTCCTCGGAAGATAGGTCTGACGGAGCCAGTGGATTAGCTGCGCGACTTGTGCGCTCCCTCACCCGTCAATCCGTTTGCTCTCTTATCCTAAAGCCGTCTCTTTACTGAATCTCGAAATACGTGCCCATTGCCCAGAGTCTTGAGGAAGCAAATGAGTCTGACTCATCAGTGAGGATGTGAGGTGCAGACGTTTTAAGGAGCGACCCGGTCACCAGGTCACCACCAGTAACATCCTTACAGTTTTGCTAGAGAATCCGGAGAGAAACGTAGCGCCAGATTCTACCAGAAAAGGCCCAGAGAAGGATTGCTTGGCAATGTGCTTTCTACCCAAGCTCAACCAGGAGCGGGTCGCTTCTCCTGGGCAGGCAAATCAGGCGAACTCCCAAATCTTCTTCCAAAGGAAGGAAGAAACGAGGGAGGAAGACCTGGAGCCTAGGCCAGGGTGCTTAAGGTCGCAGAAAACCCCACCCCGTTTCAGGGAGAGAATAATTCAGGCCCCATCTGCACTAGACATTTAAATCAGTATCATACCCCTCTAAACAATCAGAGTTTCCCACGAAAAACCCTGGGAACTGTGGTTCCTTAAGCATGTTGAGAGTTGTCAGGAGACTCCTATTACAGTTTCCCAGGGTGCTTTAACATCTCTCTCGCTAGGAAATTCTGGGAATTGTAGTTCTGGGAGCGGACTGCCGCACAACTTTCAGCACCCTCAACGAACTACAATTCCCAGAATTCTTGCGGGGAAGCCATAGCAGTTTAAAGCTGTATGATAATGCTTTAAATGTCTAGTGCAGATGGGCCCGTGTTAAAGCGAATCTTTTAGGAGGCGGAAGGGATGATTTCAGACTAAAGGGATCTACTTTTTTATTTTTAAAAAGAAAGTTAGAACTGCCCAGATCCGCCAAGTGGAGTTTGGTGCAAAAGACATACACTTAACAGAGGTTCCCAAACTGTGGCCATTGACTAGGCTTGCCGTACCTCAGGAAAATTCCTGAGATGTCTTGGTTTTCGGGTGTAAAAATGGCGTCGGGGGAAAATTTTGCCGAATTGGCAAAATGCCAGGAAAATCCCGATGGAAAAAGCAGCGCAAGCAGCTCCAAAGGCATAATATCACTATTTTTTTGTTTGTTCCCAAAAATAAAAGCTCAACAATGTCGGTGGTTTCCTTAAAGAAGCTCAAGAATTTTACTTTTTGAAATATGGCAACCTACCATTGGAACACGAGACAGGCTTCACTCAGGACATGCCGGTGAATTTAGGGTCGAAGACAGTATTGCATTTTATTGTATTACAGTTTGGAGTCTGCAATTAACTGCAATGTATAAGAAACTGAAGAAGCACGGACAATGCAAAATCGCACAGCATGTAACAGAGCGCATTGCCGCGGCTGCTACAACAGGCAGAAAGGTCCGTCAAGACCCCCCAGCAATTTTCAAGTGGTCTGTGGGGCAGAAAGGTCTGGGAACCCCTGACTTCGAATGAAAGAAGCCTGAACGTCGGAATTCGTTCTGAGTACTAGAACTGAATTGAACTCCCAGCCCTTCAACACACCCAAATACAGCCTTTGTTATCCGCCCCCCTGCGCCTTTCTAAATTACGTATCTTATGTAACCTGGAGGGGGAGAGAAGAGGAAAGCAGCTTTATCTGCGCTCCACGTACAGACCGAGTCCAGCCAGATTGACTCCGAAATAAGCCCCAGTGAGCACAACGGGTCTCACCCAGAACTAACATTCTCTGGTTGCATGGTTGCACGGAAGTTGTGTCTCGCTTTACGCCGTCTCTCTCTCTCTCTCTCTCTCTCTCTCTCTCTCTCTCTCTCTCTCTCTCTCTCGCTTTCGCGTCTCTCTCTCTCTCTCTCTCTCTCTCTCTCTCTCTCTCTCTCTCCTGCTTTTCTTGCTCACTTACATTTACTTGTGGTCGAAGCCCTCTCCCTCTGGGCTTTTCATTAGCAGGCAAACGCATCGCAACCTCAGGGCAATATCTGAACCCAGAGGCGATTAGATCGCCAATATCACCAAAGGCACGAGCTTCGCGCCGCTTCCCATCGCGGGCAGCTGGGAATCCGAAGGAGCGCGCCCCGTCGAGTCGGAAGGGCCGTTTTCTGCCCAGGGTGTGGGCGAGACCTCGCCTTCCGAGGGGGTAACCTGAACTTGACATCTACGCTTCTGGTGAAGGATCGCATAACCGCCTTTTCCCACTTGGTGGGGGCATTCCCCCCCCCCATTACTAAAGACAGCGCGGATAGCGGTTAGAGCGCCTGGGAGAGCAGGGTTCAAATCCCTACTCGCCAGGAAGCTCACTGGGTGACCTTGGGCCGGTGTCTCAGCCTAACCTACCACAAAGGGTTGTTGTGGAGAGCGGGAGAATCCTGTACGCCCCCTCGAGGAAAGGTGGGATAGAAATGCAGTCAATAAAAACTATTAAAATAGAGCAGGCATAGGCAAACTCGGTCCTCCAGATGTTTTGGGACTACAACTCCCATCATCCCTAGCTAGCAGGACCAGTGGTCAGGGATGATGGGAGTTGTAGTCCCAAAACATCTGGAGGGCCGAGTTTGCCTATGCCTGAAATAAAGGACGTTTCTAGGATTTGTAGAACCCCAGATGTGAGGCAAATGGGCAAGGCCCTATTCTCATTTGTTTAGGGTATGAAGTATTTACTTTGCCCCCTCCCAGAAATAAAAATAAAATCCGGGTGCCCATGCCCAATTCTAATCTTCCACACAATAACCTTGGGCTATGGCAGCAAGAGGAAACTTTCTGCAAGGTTCCCAGCCTCTCAGCGAGACAGAGGAGTGGTGAGGTGGGTGGCTGGGTATTTATTGCCCCCCCCCTTTGGAAAGCCAGTTCCACCAAAGCAAGAAATAGACGCCTTCGCCTTCTCTCAAAGTCAAAAGGCAGCAGAAACGCACGTCTAGTCTGCCGCGTCCACGTCAAAGAGGAAATTGGCAAGCCTGAACGCTGCACCTGAACTCCGTCTGTCCAGCTCAGGGAAAGAATTACTCCACTGTGGAAGTGTATGGTGAAAAATAAGTCCTATCAAAAGCAGCAGCAAAAAAACAAAAACAAAAAACCCCCAAGAAAAACACCAAAACTCAGCGCTGCGTGCGCTAAAATATGTGTATCTGATTGTGAAAGGCGAGCTGAATTTACGCACTTGCATCTGAGTTCTAGAATAAAGGTAAAAGCAATCCCGCTGTTGCAAATAAGTAAGAGAGAGAGAGAGAGAGAGAGAGAGAGAGAGAGAGAGAGAGTATTTCCCCCCCCCCCTGCAGAATGTGTGAGAGTCCACAGTGAACCGCCGGCCCTGTTACCCCGATCCAGCTGCGGGAGAGAGGTCTGCGCTTTTGACACGGTTTCACCTGCCCCGGTTGATCCAGGCGCGCCTTCGGAGCGCATCAACGGCTGTCAGGCCCAGGTCGCCAGACGCGCGTTCGCAAAAGGCTCTGAAACCCAGAGAGGATTGAAAGGCAAACTAAACAGAGCCGATGCAGCGATTGCTGCGCTTTTGGAAACCCAGCCCCTCACGAACCATCTGCTAACCAAGCCGGACCACAGAGCCTGCAAAAGACATCTTTCCTTGGGCGCTTGGTTCTGCGTAAGCGTGAGCATGAACTCAGACTTGCAGCCGTCCGGAGAGATTTAGAGAATGGGCTCCAGACAAAGGGGTGAGACGGGGGGGGGGGGAAAACCACACGAACAGGGAAAACCACACGAACACACACAAATGACGATCCACTGGACAATAAACTTCAGGACTTTCATCCAGTGTATAAAATAAAATGGCGTGCTCATGAAACTGTGGATGGCACTAAATCACTAAGTCACAAACGCTGAAGCGTGGACAACAGAAATCGGCCCTGCCAGCCCTTATAGAAGAACCAACATTCATTTTCCTCTGCTCAGGGCGCGGAACATGTCACTGCCCTCCAACGTTTGAAGGCATCATTTATAATCGTCATTCTCACTCGGATACCTATTTAGACATATGGGCTACTAATTTATGTTTCAAGTCAGAACTGATGGAATATTCCCATCGTTAATGTCAGCTGACACAAAAAACCAGCTCTATTTGTAACGATTTTTTTTTAAAAAAATAATGTTAAAGGGGGTCCCCAGTGCTTTTTTCTGGAGAAAAAGGTGGGGGAACTCACCAATAAGTTTGCTTATTACCAGCCCAGTGACAGTGCCAGACCAACCACCCCCTGCCAGTGGCGAAATGTAAGGTATTATTAATAATTTGGATTAGAAATTGTCACAACTTTGATTACAGATACGGGTGGGTTTTTGGCTCAGGCATTGGGTGTATATCCCAGCACCCCCAGGCAAAATAAATAAATAAAATAATTATTTAATTGAAAAAAGGGAAGGGAACTCAGACCCCCCCCCAGGTCCTGCTCAAAAAATCCCCTTCTCCCACGCAATACATTTTGTTCTGCTTGAGTTGGAGCAGCAAATCGTGCCTCCTCATAGGATTCAAGGCTGACCAAATTATTTTGGCCCTGGGGCAATAAATCACCCATATCACAATCAGTGGCCTCTGCGGCCAGGAACCTCCACTCTAATGAGAGTTGCTACCATCTTGTCTTGTAAGAAATCACTGCAATTTGGGCATTTGAAAGGCAGCAGTGGCAGGACATTTTCTGGACCAGCGCTGGCTGCTGACGTGGGTCTTGCAGCATGGCCTTAAAAGATCTCAGCCAGTTTTCAACACATTAATGCATCGCTTATGTAGTTTAAAGTTGGCTTTCCTGGTCCCCATGATGTCGCCTAGACATCCGTACTCGGCAGCACATTCCATTGAGATCAATAGCACCTCCTCCCAAGTAAACGCAGTGCAGATCAAGGGATCAGCTATGACTGTCAGTAACTCCCATGCCAGTCTCAACCCTGCTAATGTTATATTCCCAGGGAATATTCAGGTCAAGTATACTTCTGTCAATATCCCCTGTATCAATAACAACTCTCTCACGGATACTGCTCACTGCCAGCCACTCTCTAGTCTAAAGCCACTCTAGGTGATGGATTCACTGAATAAGTGACCATGCTCTCGTCCCTTTACCAGGTATGCAGGAGAGGGGATTTCTACACTTGCTGAAATATGATTATGATTTACAAGTTGCCTTATACCCAAAGGTCTTAGGCACCTTACACGGTAAACAAATATTTCAAACATAAAACAGTGATAACTAAATGATCATATGAAACAACCCCCCAAAAAACACATCCCTCCCTCCCTACATAAAATTGGTACCCTCTCCTGTTATATATCAGACATCTATTATCTCTTCTGCATCTGCTGAAGACATTTATCCTTCAACAAGCCACCCAATTAGCTTGTTGACTCTGTATTGGCTATGAAATTGTTGTCATATATGCATTAGTACCTAAACACACAGTATATATATGTGTGTTGTGAAATGGCTTCGAGATATTTCATTTAATTCATGAATTGCTTCCTACGCAGTGATAATGAGGCCATTGCAAAGCAATCACCATAAAACAGCAAGCAGTTAAAAAACGTTCACTGAACAAGAGAGAGATAGACTGACAGACCATTCAAATGCTTAGGCATATTAAAGAAGACTTAGCCTGGTGCAAATGTGATGCTAGACTTTGACACAACAATTAAACCAAGCAGCTCTCACAACTCAGGGTGAAATGCTCAGCACACTTTTGTTGTTGTTTAGTCGTTTAGTCGTGTCCGACTCTTCATGACCCCATGGACCAGAGCACACCAGGCACTCCTGTCTTCCACTGCCTCCCGCAGTTTGGTCAAACTCATGCTGGTAGCTTTGAGAACACTATTCAACCATCTCATCCTCTGTCGTCCCCTTCTCCTTGTGCCCTCCATCTTTCCCAACATCAGGGTCTTTTCCAGGGAGTCTTCTCTTCTCATGAAGTGGCCAAAGTATTGGAGCATCAGCTTCACGATCTGTCCTTCCAGTGAGCACTTAGGGCTGATTTCCTTCAGAATGGATAGGTTTGATCTTTTTGCAGTCCATGGGACTCTCAAGAGTCTCCTCCAGCACCATAATTCAAAAGCATCAATTCTTCGGTGATCAGCCTTCTTTATGGTCCAGCTCTCACTTCCATACATCACTACTGGGAAAATCATAGCTTTAGGTGGTAAAACCCTAATATAACTCAGTGGGGCTTGTTTCCAAACACAGGTTCTGGCTGATGGTCAGTCCTCCTTATCAGGCTTCTAGTTTCCTCTTCTTTTGCATCTAGACACAACAGATGCAATCCTGGCTGCAATGTAACCCTCCCTTGAATGGCCACACATCAGTGAATGGCAAATGCTGACTTGCAGGTGTTCCTCTCAACAACCCCAAGACACAGCTCTTCTGAGACGATACTAGAAAAATGAATTTTTGACTAATGCAGACATGATGACTTCAATTCCAACCAAGCTTTCTCTCTCACACACTCTTCTTGCTTTGCTTGATAAAGAGTTCTAGAAGACACAAAGGCTTGCTCTCTATCATAAGGCATTTTGGTTGGTCATAACAAAGGGTGTTGTTGTTTTTTAATCGTTCAAAAGAAAAGTGGCATTTTATTTTATTTAACAAAACTTACATTCTGCCTGAGTGTAAGAAAATCTCTAAGCGCTTTACAGAAAAGAGATAAAAATCTCTAAGTGGTTTATTTTATAAAATATATTTAAAAATTTAAATATATAAAAACTTTAAAAATACTGAAAATATAAAAATTGTTGATAAAAATATATACGGAAAATATTAAAAAATGATTAAGATCAACAGGAGCTAAAAAGAAATAAAAACACATGTAACTTCTACATGTCTGCATGTTTAAGCAGGCACCCAGAAGAGTAGAGAAGGTACAGTGGTACCTCGGGTTAAGAACTTAATTCGTTCTGGAGGTCTGTTCTTAACCTGAAACTGTTCTTAACCTGAAGCACCACTTTAGCTAATGGGGCCTCCTGCTGCCGCTGCGCCGCCAGAGCACGATTTCTGTTCTCATCCTGAAGCAAAGTTCTTAACCTGAGGTAGTATTTCTGGCTTAGCGGAGTCTGTAACCTGAAGTGTATGTAACCTGAAGCGTATGTAACCCGAGGTACCACTGTACTTCCCTCCCTGATGTCAATAGACAGGGAGTTCCAAAGTGTGGGTGCTGCGACACCAAAATATAAATTTATGACACATGTTAATCAAGTATTATGTGGCCCCTAGAACAGTGTCGGTTTGGCAGATTGTAGTGGTCAAGAGGGCATTTATACAGTACAGTGGTACCTCGGGTTAAGAACTTAATTCGTTCTGGAGGTCTGTTCTTAACCTGAAACTGTTCTTAACCTGAAGCACCACTTTAGCTAATGGGGCCTCCTGCTGCCGCCATGCCGCTGGAGCATGATTTCTGTTCTCATCCTGAAGCAAAGTTCTTAACCCGAGGTACTATTTCTGGGTTAGCAGAGTCTGTAACCTGAAGCATATGTGACCCAAGGTACCACTGTAAGTTGATCCTGCAGCAAAACTGGTCCCAAGTCATTTAGGGCTTTATATACGATTAGTAAACCCTTGAACCTGGCCCAGTAGCAATTGGACAATCAGTGCACATCTCTGAGCAGCGGTGTTGCATGCTGGCAGAGTCTTACTGTGTCGCGAAACAATGCAAAGTGAATTACTATGTCGCCAAAGGATGCATGTACAAAAAGTGTGTCACCAACATGAACAGTTTGGAAAGCTCTGGTCTAAACGACTGTGGACAAACTCTCTTGGTCAATGAATGGCTGTAGCTATTGCACCTCACACAGCTTGTAGCAGGTGCTTCTAACCACTGAAGCCACCTGGCCCATAGAAGCAAGTTGCACGGGGCGCCAGGGTGCCAAGTTCTGGAGGGCACCAGGGAATAGGCGGAGGCTGGATGCAGTGCCTCCCAGCATCAGCTTGCCGCCCTTGCCCAGCTCGCTGAAGCAGCACTGTGCCCAGAGCCTTTCGCCTCTTCCCCGCCGGAGGAGCCGCCCTTCAGCCGCTGGCTGCCTCCTCCAGCCCCACAAAGCTGCCAGCAGCGCCGTAAAAAGGTCAGCAACTCTGGGAAACTCCAGCGCCGGAGGGATCTTTGTACCACGGCGCCATGGATATACCGTATTTTTTGCTCTATAAGACTCACTTTTCCCCTCTTAAAAAGTAAGGGGAAATGTGTGTGCGTCTTATGGAGCAAATGCAGGCTGCGCAGCTATCCCAGAAGCCAGAACAGCAAGAGGGATTGCTGCTTTCACTGCGCAGGGATCCCTCTTGCTGTTCTGGCTTCTGAGATTCAGAATATTTTTTTTCTTGTTTTCCTCCTCCAAAAACTAGGTGCGTCTTGTGGTCTGGTGCGTCTTATAGAGTGAAAAATACGGTATTTAAGACGGCCCTGCTCCCTGGGCTTCCAGTGACAGAGCTGGATCAGAGTTTCACCCCCAAGGCACACCTAGTAACATCACCTGCCTCTTCATCTGTGTACCTCGTTTGATGGGTTTCGCTCTGAGCAAAGCTTATTTAGTTTGCATGCAGAGGATTGGCAAATGGCTTCATGACTTCATTGTCCCTGCTGCAAAATCAGAGGTTGCCCTTTCTTCCTCCTCCACTG
The DNA here is from genome assembly GCF_027172205.1 of Podarcis raffonei. NCBI lineage: Eukaryota > Metazoa > Chordata > Lepidosauria > Squamata > Lacertidae > Podarcis > Podarcis raffonei. The sequence continues at coordinate 20,299,534 of NC_070611.1, read as the reverse complement.
GCACAGAAACCCTTGTATAGCATTATTACTATAGCAAGATGTCAAGAAGAGGTGGCATTAGCAGCTGAAGGGAAAATAATATGCCCTTAAGTTGTAGGGCCAGAAGAAAGGAAATGGATCCTTCTATCCTAGTGGTTCTCAGCATCTTTTTTCTGGGCCACGCTTTCCGAGGAAACATTTGCTCGCACCACACCGATTTTTCAATTGACAAGAAATGCATTGGAAAACAAAGAGAAGTGCTTGATTGGTCACACAGAACACAACTACTTTATAGTATGATCACTTGACTTCCAGAAAGTATTCAACAATGCAGCTTCCTGCCACACTTGCCAACCTCTCCTGCCACACCAGTGTGGCACGCCAAACCCTTTGGGAGCCACTGTTCTATCCCATCATGCCACTGCCACACGGGATGCCCACATCCCCGTGGGATGTGAGACACAGAGCAGTCAAATACAACATTCCTAGAGGGGACATAAAAAGAGGGTGTCTGGACCAGCCAGCTGGAATTTCCTGTTTCCTCCTGGGCTGGGAGAGACTTCCTCTGCATGTGACCAGAGGTGGGCGAGGCCTCACCTGTGCAGGTAACAAAATACCTCAGGGGAGGCAGACATATCTCTCTCTGACTCCATTCCTCGAAGAAGCAACATCTTCTTAGCCTAAGATGCTCCCTTGCCCCCTGCAAATATATAAGAGCCATTCCCCCTCCCCAGAGCACTTTCAGTAATTAAAGGCCATTTATCTTACTCCAATACCTTGGCCACCTCATGAGAAGAGAAGACTCCCTTGAAAAGACCCTTGTGTTGGGAAAGATGGAGGGCACAAGGAGAAGGGGACGACAGAGGACGAGATGGTTGGACAGTGTTCTCAAAGCTACCAGCATGAGTTTGACCAAACTGCGGGAGGCAGTGGAAGACTGAAGTGCCTGGCGTGCTCTGGTCCATGGGGTCACGAAGAGTCAGACATGACTAAACGACTAAACAACAACATCTTACTTGCATACAACTACTAATTATCAATAAAATACAAAGATAGCTAACTGATCAGGGCACCTCTCGGGCAGAAATTAAACAGGTTCACCAGCTCAATTCTGCATATCCATGCCTGGAAATGTTTCCTGTTGCTACTTTTCTGCCTTTCACTCCAATGGTAAAGACAGAAGAGCTCAGAAAGGGAGGAAAAAAGACAGTCGCTCTAGAACAGAAGCCTGTGAAAAGGGGCATAACGTTGAGGACAATGAAGTAAAACCTTGAAACCTAAAGCACATTCATTTAGAAGCAGGTCTCTTTTTAGCGGAGCTTGCTTCTGAGTAAACATGCATATGAGCAACCATTTGAAAGCTGTGGTTCTTTGTGGGCAGAGAAAATAAATCTTTGGTTTAATTGAGTCTTGGCTTCCCCAGCCCTCACACCTGTTTCTAAGAGTCAAGTCTTGGAACGTGGGGCCATAATGAGAAAAAATAAGGCCTTTGGGCATTGCAGAGCGCCTTCCTCTCATTGATGTGGTGTAGTCATTAGGAGTTTTGGTTAGACTAGGGCCTGGGAGACCAGGGTTCAAAACCCCTCTCAGCTATGCTGGGTGACTTAGGGTCAGTTGTTGTCTCTCGGCATAACCTACTTTAGAGGGTTGTTGTGAAGATAAAATGGAGGTTGGGGTGGGGAAAACCATGCACACTTCCTAGATAAAAGGTAATAACACAGAAAGAAAATGATCAAAGCAAGGGTGCCTTCTTGAATAAAATATTTGGAGCCCCAAGTAAGTCCTGCCCCCACAAAATCAACCACAAGATGCGGCACACCCCATTTCAATGGCAATGCCCATCAACTTTGGGGCTCTCTTGAGTGGGCTCCTGTGACTGAAGCATTTTAGCACCCCCCAACAAACAGGTATACACAGACATTTGGGATCAGGCAGCATAGTTTCTCACCAGGCTTGCCTGCTTTAACAGAAGTTCACTTGTTGGGGGGGGACTAGGTATATGTGAAGGTTGCAGATGTAGTATGGGGGAAGACGAAACCACAAAAGGGTGGGTGGGAAAGCACTGTGATGCTCAGAAATAAGGGGGTCGCCCTTTGGAACGCCCTCCCATCAGATGTCAAGGAAATAAACAACTACAGAATCTGACTTTTAAAGGTAAAGGGACCCCTGACAGTTTGGTCCAGTAGTGACCGACTCTGGGGTTGCGGCGCTCATCTCACTTTATTGGCTGAGGGAGCCGGAGCAGGGATGAGCAACAGGAGCTCACCCCGTCGCGGGGATTCGAACCACTGACCGGCAAGTCCTAGGCTCTGTGGTTTAACCCCACAGTGCCACCCCTGTCCCTAAGACATCTGAAGGCAGCCCTGTTTAGGGAAGTTTTTAATGTTTGATTCTATTTTTAATATTCTGTTGGGAGCCTCCTAGAGTGAGCGGGATATAAATAAAATAAAATATAATAAATATTATTATTATTATTATTATTATTATTATTATTATTATTAGCCAAGAGATTTACAGCACAATCCTCAGTGATCCTACCGGGTTCTGTTGGTTTCAGTGCCGTCCAAGAGCGCGCAGGACTGCAGCACCGACAACCTGCGAGGAAGTCAACTGCACAGTCCTTCTGTCTTTAGTCCTGAAAGAGGTTCCAGAAAGCGGGGAGAGGGTGCGGATAAAAAACCCGCTGGTCTCTGAAATCGCCCAGCAGAAAGTTTCCGTTAACGAGCTTCCGCCGGGGCCTGCGCTTTGCGCCTTAGCGCGCAGAATGCACCAGGAGAAGCCTCCATCCCGGGAAAGGATCGCCTGGGTTTTTTAGCTCTTAAAACCAGGTGTGATCTTACAGGGAGTTGGCCTAGATGGTCCTTCCGAATCCGAAATGCTCCGACTCTCTGAAATATCGAAGAAGAGAGCTTATTTCTAAGCGGCAGAGCTGGCGGCGATGATGCTGCCCGGACACCTGCGCCTGGGAAGCCCTTTTAGCCAACAAGGCTCAGGTGTGAAAAAAGGGCAATGGCTGCGTGGCGGGCGTGGCTTGGCCTGTGGGCTTGGAAAGAGGCGTCATACGGGAGGGAATGGCGGTGTAAACGCATCGCGTTCCCCGCCTGCCCCCCACGGTTACTGGGGTCTCCTTCAGCGGGGAATCCGGGTAAGTATGAATGAAGCGCTTTGGGGCCAGCCACGAGGCGCCAAAAAGCGGAGCAGGAGTTTCCTTCCGAGTCGGTGCAGGGCAACCCGGCCTGGCGGCTCTCTTTTCGTCTGAGCTCCAAGCCCAAGGGCTCCGGCCTGGGAGCAGGTCGCCCGCCTTCGTGGCTGGGCGCGCGTTGGTTTCGAGGCAGCTGTGGTTGATCCGCAGCTTCTCAGCGGGGCTGAGGTCGGGTGACCACATGTCCTGTATGATACAAGATTGCCCCGTATTTCAATGTAAAATGCTGCATCTTGTACTGATACAGTTTTGTCCTGTGTTTCAGGTCTTCTCTATCTTTATCTCTCTGCCAAGTTAGGGATCCTCTCCAAATGCGTGTGTTGGAAAGGGTGTGTGAAAGGTCATGTATTTAAGCTCTCAGTAGCCAAGTGCAGGGGACGCGGGTGGCGCTGTGGGTTAAACCACAGAGCCTAGGACTTGCCAATCAGAAGGTGGGCAGTTTGAATCCCCGTGACGGGGTGAGCTCCCATTGTTAAGTCCCAGCTCCTGCCAACCTAGCAGTTTGAAAGCACGTCAAAGTGCAAGTAGATAAATAGGTACCACTCCAGCGGGGAAGGTAAACGGCGTTTCCGTGCGCTGCTCTGGTTAGCCAGAAGCGGCTTAGTCATGCTGGCCACATGACCCAGAAGCTGTACGCCGGCTCCCTCGGCCATAAAGCGAGATGAGCGTCGCAACCCCAGAGTCGGTCACGACTGGACCTAATGGTCACGAGTCCCTTTACCTTTACCTAGCTAAGTGCAGACAGATATACAAATTCATGGGTATGTGTGCACAACTTAGCTTTTTTTAAGGGAACCACCAAAAAAACCGCTGGCTGCCCATCAAATGCACGCCATTTTAGGAAGACCGCAAAATTGTTGAGCTTTACTTTTTAGGGAAACCCGAAAGCTGCTGAATTTTTTTTTGACAACTCCCAAAGTTTTTCAGCTTTTTAAAAGGAAACCACCCCAAAAACATTTTTTGACCTGCCTAAGATCCAAGACATGCCTTTTGGAAATTCTCCTTGGATGTCAGTTCTGCCCTTGAAATCCCATCAATGTCTGGGAAAATCTGGACGTATGGCAGCCCTGATATGGGTTGTTTTGAAGTCACTTCAGCACCATATGAAAAAAAATCACCACAACCAGCCCATTCCATCCTGTCCAGAACAACCCTAGAGCCACGGGCACTGCACCTGCCAACATGTGTTTCTCTGCCAAGAAGCGAGTAGTCGAGTCCCCTGCATCCCCTTCCAACCTCCCCTCATTTGCCTTGGGGAAGGTCCCACTCGACCTCGGGTGCCCAGCTTCCAGGGCAACTTGGGAATCCATATTTCCCTCCCTGCCTGGTCTCGCTATGGCCGGAAGTGACAGACAGCTGGACAAGGGAGAAATCCAGGATTTTAGGGTAGCTGTGATAGGGCAACCACGTGTAAACCCCCCACCCAAAGTAGGAGCAAAGGAAAGAGTTTGTGCATGCTTTTTCTAGTTCACATCTTATTTCAAGAGGATTTTTTAAAAATTAAATAGTTTTTGGTTTGTTTTTTACATTAAAAGGGGAAGTGCCCCTTCCTGCAAGTTAGTGAATCAGGAGTTGTTGAACAGTGGCATGGATTGCCTTGGGAAGTGGCAGGCAGTCCTTTGCTGGGGATTTGTAAGGAGAAACTGGCCCGTCACGAAGGCTGTAGTTCAGGCTTCTTCAACTAGGTGCCCTCTAGAGATACTGGATTTCAGCTCCTATCAGCCCTGACCATTGGCTCTGCCAGCTGGGGCTGATGAGCTTTGCAGGCCTGAGCCAAGTTGGGGAAGGTTGTTGGATCCTGTCTTGAGTAGCGGGTCAGACTAGATCACCCTATCTGAACCTTGGGTCTCCAGATGTTACTGGACTACAATTCCCATCATCCATCATTGGGCCATGCTGGCTGGGGCTGATAGGAATTGTAGTCCAGTGACACCTGGGTGGCCCAAAGTTGGGAAAGGCTGTGTTATGACATCCAAGGTCCCATCCAACTCCTACGGTTTGAAACCACTGAGTGTTGAGTTTGCTGCTGCAAGCCATTGAAAGCTGCTGCAAACCATTGAGTGCAGAGTCTGACCTAGGAGGGGTCAGAACCTCAGAGGAGGCAATTTAAAGGGTTTGATTTTTGGTGCAAGCAGAGGGGTGTTTTGAGTTGTGGATTTGGGGCTGGACTAATCCAGCCATAGACCTATCTGCAAGATTAACAGTGGGCTGAATTGGAAGCCTAAGCTTTCACTCAGCTACAGCTTGACTCCTGTTGGGGATAATGGACAATTTGGATTGGCAAGGTAATTGAAGAAATGCTTTGATATCACATTTCCCCACATGATCAGGGCAAGAGTTAGAAAGGGCATGGGCTCCTGTCTTTGCTGCTAAATTTTGTTTGGAGGGGGTATTATTATTATTATTATTATTATTATTATTATTACTACTACTATTATTATTTACCTTTCTATCTCTCCTTTCCTCCAAAGAGCTCAAACTGGCACACGTGGTTTTTCTCTCCCTTTTTAAAGCCCCACAAAAAAGCAAGAGACCAGAGTCTCTTCTGACTCAGGCTGGGATGGAGAAGACAAAAACTTCAAAAGGAACAGGATAGCTCGGTTGGTTAGAGAATGGTGCTGATAATGCCAAGGTTGCAGGTTCAGTCCCCATATGGGACAGCTGCATATTCCTGCATTCCAGTGTTAGAAACTCGGATATATAAGCTAGGCGCCAAAGGACTTCTTAATCCAGGGTTACAGTTGCCAAAATACCTAGTTGCCGTTTTGGGGCCAGACAGCTTGAAAGTCGTATTTTCCAATAGAACTTTTTTGGTTCCTGTAATTCGTTCAAATAAAATATCATGGATAGAATTCTACAGGATGTGTTGCTGGTGTGTGAAAACAATCAAGGTCCAAGGATTCCCCAGGCATGCACCTCCAGATGGTGGAGATGTCAGGTCCCATCCTGGCACTTGGGCATCTTCACTTGGTTGCAAGTGGCCGATAGCCAGGTGCAAAATGCGCCTGGCAAATTTTCAATGCTGCCTGCATTGCAGGAGTTTGGACTAGAATAGTTGATCCTCTGAGTCCCTTCCAACTGTATGATTCCATTTTTTAAAAACTGCATTGCAGCTCTAGCTATTTCCTATTGCTTTGTTTATTGACTCCATGACATGCAGAATTTCAACTAATAGGTTCTACTGAAAAGTTTTTGTTGTTTAGTCATTTAGTCGTGTCTGACTCTTCATGACCCCATGGACCAGAGCACGCCAGGCACTCCTGTCTTCCACTGCCTCCCACAGTTTGGTCACACTCATGCTGGTAGCTTCGAGAACACTGTCCAACCATCTCGTCCTCTGTCGTCCCCTTCTCCTTGTGCCCTCCATCTTCCCCAACATCAGGGTCTTTTCCAGGGAGTCTTCTCTTCTCATGAGGGGGCCAAAGTATTGGAGCCTCAGCTTCAGGATCTGTCCTTCCAGTGAGCACTCAGGGCTGATTTCCTTCAGAATGGATAGGTTTGATCTTCTTGCAGTCCATGGGACTCTCAAGAGTTTCCTCCAGCACCATAATTCAAAAGCATCCATTCTTCGGCGATCAGCCGCCTTGATGGTCCAGCTCTCACTTCCATACATCACTACTGGGAAAACCATAGCTTTAACTATGCGGACCTTTGTTGGCAAGGTGATGTCTCTGCTTTTTAAGATGCTGTCTAGGTTTGTCATTGCTTTTTTCCCAAGAAGCAGGCATCTTTTAATTAGCATTGGACGAAGCTGCCTCCTTTGCCACGCCTTTCCTTGTTACATAACCCATGATAGTAGCTGGAAGGCAGCATTCTGGCATGAAAGGGATTAGGAGAAAGATTTTAAAATATTGTTCTGCGCAAAGGATGAGGCTCATGCTTTAACTAGTCCCAACGAACCACTTGAGGCCCTGCTGCAATGTAATAGAAAGTTAGGGGGAATTATCTTTAGAGCTAATAAGGGGACATCGACTTTCGAGGGCACTTGGGTAAGATATCTGGGGCTAAGGATTACTGCACAATGAGGGGACTCTTTAAGGTTAATTGTCTCCCTTTGTTAAGAGGAACTGAAAAAGGAAATGGAAAGATGGAGCCAGAGGAATGGCTCCTGGACTGGTAGAAAGAAATATGGAACCTGATGCTGAGATTATGGATCCCTTTTCAGAGTCCCATCAGTGCAAATTCCCGAAGGAAGGGGGAATCTAACGCCCCATTTGTAAATTTTGTGCACGTATTGGCTATGTAACCTGCCCTCGGATTTTTAGGGAGAAGGGATGTTAAAAGGATGATGATTCTCATGGGCTGGAGGTTCTCTGGCCGCTGCTTAAAGGGGTGAGTAGAATTCAGAACAGGGATACAGTGTGGGAATGTAATCTGGTTAAGGAATATTGGCAAAAGATTATAAAGGTAATTTCTGGACTATTTCAAATAAACATAGAAGTTAATAGGGATTTGTTATTTTCGGGAATGCTGGGAAATAACAAAGTAAAGAGTAATAAGCAAGAGTTGTACAAGATTATGATTCTAGCTGGAATGGCAGTTATGGCTTTGGGATGGAAAGAAAAGGCCAAATGGAATATAGAAAAATGGAATGATTATGTTTTTGAATACGTACAATCAGAAATATTCGCACAGATAGTGGCAGAGGATAGATGGGAAAATAAATGCCAAAGAATCACAAATAAATGGGCATTTTACAGGAACTGGATAGAAAGAGGGGAAGGCAACCCTAACATACAAGCTCGAATGAACAGACTGTGTACATGGATAAAGCTATGAAGAAGGAAGGCCTGACAGGCTCAAGTCCTAGGCTCTGTGGTTTAACCACAGCGCCACCCGCGTCCCTAATATATATAATAATGTTATGTTATTAAGCAAATTTAATAAAACAGAAGGGGGGAAAAAAAGAACAGGGATACAGTGTATGGTGTAAGTTCTGGGAGGGGGGCATTGGGCAAGATGTACCATCTTGTGTTTTTGGCTGCAGCCATCGAGAAGGGAAGAGAAGCTTGAGGCTGGGTTGGTGCTCCTCCTTTCTCCTGTGATGCTTACTCACTTAAAGAGGACTGTGTACAGGCAATGATAACAAGGAGCAGCAGCAGTAAGGCTGGGAGTGGGGAACCCAGGTATTGATGGGCCCTTGAGTCTGATCCTTGATAGTTGGCCAATGATGCTAATAGCTGGCAAGCGCCCTGGGAATACACACGGATGAGCAATCTTCAATTAAATTAAAAGGATCTGGGATTCTGTTGGGTTTCTGTGGAGATCTGGAACCATTTGTGCTTTTATAGGTGCTGCCTTTTGCATAACACTTACACAAGGAGAATGTGAAGGCCACAAATGCAGGAAATGCTAATGTGCTTTACTGGCCACGGGCGACACACACCTTGCACCGGGACTGAACTAATTTAAGGACCGGTTTAAGCAGCTTGCACTTTTGTAGCTTTAAAAGTGGCTGAATTGTAGGAATGGGAAGCAGGTTATTCGGTTAGCTTCCTCCTGGAGGTTTCGCTTTTTCTTTACGTACCAAAGGTAAAAACCACCCCCACCACATACAGTACCTGCAGGCAACAGCTAAACTCCCAGCAAAGCTTTGGGCAAGGTGTATCTTTAACCTGCAGCTCTGTCCCATCACCAGTGAATACCCACAGACTGGTATTGGGATGGCGCATAGTCTAGTGGTAAAACTTCATATGCAGAAGGTCAGTCCCCAGCATCTCTGGGTAAGACTGGAAGAAAACCCAGTCTGAAGTCCCAAAGAGGCACTGCCTTTCAATGTAAGACTATACTGAGCTAGACAGGCCAAATTGTCTGACTCTGCAGCTTCCTTTGCGTATGTTTTTTAAAAAACATTTGAGTGCCTGGAGGCGGTTGGAGGATGGATGGCGGCTAACAGATTGAGGTTGAATCCTGACAAGACCGAAGTACTGTTTCGGGGGGACAGGGGGCGGGCAGGTGTGGAGGACTCCCTGGTCCTGAGTGGGGTAACTGTGCCCCTGAAGGACCAGGTGCGCAGCCTGGGAGTCATTTTGGACTCACAGCTGTCCATGGAGGCGTAGGTTAATTCTGTGTGCAGGGCGGCTGTCTACCAGCCCCACCTGGTACGCAGGCTAAGACCCTACCTGCCCGCGGACTGTCTCGCCAGAGTGGTGCATGCTCTAGTTACCTCTCACTTGGACGACTGCAACACGCTCTACGTGGGGCTACCTTTGAAGGTGACCCGGAAACTGCAATTAATCCAGAATGCGGCAGCTAGACTGGTGACTGGGAGTGGCTGCCGGGACCACATAACACCGGTCCTGAGAGATCTCATTGGCTCCCAGTATGTTTCCGAGCACAATTCAAAGTGTTGGTGCTGACCTTTAAAGCCCTAAACGGCCTCGGTCCTGTATACCTGAAGGAGCGTCTCCACCCCCATCGTTCAGCCCGGACACTGAGATCCAGCGCCGAGAGCCTTCTGGCAGTTCCCTCATTGCGAGAAGTGAGGTTACAGGGAACCAGACAGAGGGCCTTCTCGGTAGTGGCGCCCGCCCTGTGGAACACCCTCCCTTCAGATGTGAAGGAAATAAGCAGCTATCCTATCTTCAAAAGACATCTGAAGACAGCTCTGTTCAGGGAAGTTTTTAATATTTAATGCTGTATTGTTTTTAACACTTGACTGGGAGCCGCCCAGAGTGGCTAGGGAAACTCAGCCAGATGGGCGGGGTATAAATAGTAAATTATTATTATTATTATTATTATAATAAATTTTTTTGTTTCTCCTTCTTTTAAAATTGCTTTTATTACAAGATTTTCTTGGGTTACAAAAGTACAGCACCTCTGTTTTCAGATCATAAAGTCTTTTCTACAGATCAGTTCTATCCGGTGTGAGACATTGTTGAAGTCGGTATAAGGTTGGGGGGGAGAAGAGAGGGGTGGTAAACTGTCAGGGCTGAGGGTATCCTCTCTTCACAACAATTGCCATGACTTTTTAAAATAGTCTTTATTTACAGTATTTACAACGGGTCATTAACACATCTTATCATCCATCAGAGTCACTCAGTTCAGATCTCTGCTGAGGCCTGCGGTTGCCCCTCCAGCAACCCATGCTTTTCAGCCCTCCTCTTCTCCCATGTCTCATGAGAGCTGTCGAGAAAGATTCTGAGCTTGAGCTTAACCCTTGCTGCTCCTGTGAACTTCTTGGCTCTCTAGCCCTTCCTGCCTCTTCCTCTCGGCTTCCTCCCACAGCTCTCTCCTCATTATCTCCCTCCCCGTCAGGCACCTCGCCCTCTTCTTCCACTCCCAGGTTCCCCCCTCCCTCCGGGGAACTTGAAACCACTGGCTCATCCCTGACATAAACTTTCATTCTTTTACATAGTGTTACGTGCAAGGTTTTGTGTCACATTCTCTTTCTATTCATTTATTAGCTTTTCTTGGTGGTGAAAGAGGTTGGGGGACCCAAGGCATAGTTGGTTGACTTCAGTTGGCTGCAGTGAGTATCCCACTGGTTCTCCATATTAATCTTTTTCCTAGTTATTGCTCCTGTGGTGTCTTTCTTTCCAGTAAGTTTTTGTGTTTTCCCCGGACTCTAATCAAGTTCTTTCTGATCACATGGTTGGAGAAGCTCTTGTAAATTTTGGCTCTGCCATACCACATACAGGCATGCCATCCATATTTACCATCATGCCCTTCCAGATCTAGCAATAATAATAATAATAATAATAATAATAATAATAATAATAATAATTTATTATTTATACCCCACCCATCTGGCTGGGCTTCCCCAGCCACTCTGGGCGGCTTCCAAAAAGAAATAAAATAAAATACTGTAATACATCAAACATTAAAAGCTTCCCTAAACAGGGCTTCTAAAAGTCTGGTACTTGTTGTTCTCTTTGACATCTGGTGGGAGGGTGTTCCACAGGGAGGGCGCCACTACCAAGAAGGCCCTCTGCCTGGTTCCCTGTAACTTGGCTTCTCGCAGTGAGGGAACTGCCAGAAGGCCCTCGGTGCTGGACCTCAGTGTCCGGGTAGAACGATGGGGGTGGAGACGCTCCTTCAGATATACTGGACCAAGGCCGTTTAGGGCTTTAAAGGTCAGCACCAACACTTTGAATTGTGCTCGGAAATGTACTGGGAGCCAATGTAGGTCTTTCAAGACGGCGGTTCCCAGTCACCTGCTTGTTCTTCAGTAATCCAGCACAAACCCAATGCCTCAAAGTATAATTGTAGATCTGGTAGTTCTGGGGAGGCTTCTAATACCTGTTTTGTTATTTTGCATATTTCTTGTAGGTCTGATGTCCAGAGGGATTGGATTCTGGAGCAGTCCTACCACATGTGGGGGTATGTACCTGCAGAGCTGCAACTTCTCCAGCATTTTGGTGAGGTTCCTGGGTGTATCAGCTCCAACTTCCATGGTGTTAGGTACCATCTATAGGTAAGTTTCAAGGTGTGTTCCTTTCTGTTGTCTGAGATGGATTTGAAGGAAGGTTTAGACCACAGTTTAGTCCATTGGATGGGGTGTATTTGGTTACCTATGTCATACTCCCGTTGCTTTTTGATTGAGATTTCTGTGTTGAGCCCCCAAACATTGCGGGAAGCAATAATGATCATCACTCGCTCTATCCCAAAAATCTTTGGCATCTCTTGGTATCATTTGAGAAGGTTATTTCCTGAAGGGAGACCAAAGAGAATGCTAGAGCCCAGACATATTGTCCTCGCCATCCTGTTTGTGAGGACAGTGCAAGAACACAGAATATTTTATTTGCCCTTTCTCCCACTAAATAGCTCTATTTCAAGTTCTCGAGAGTTCTTGGAGAACGAGGAGTAATTGCCACTTCGAGGAGGAGCCAAGCTCTGCTGAAGTGTAACTTGTTTGCCCTTGTTCAGTGCAGTTTACATGAGCGCTTCAAAACAAAACAAAACAATGAGCTCCTCTCTGGAACTCACTACGTTTCAATCCTTCAAGCCTTTGTACTCACAGAGCAGCCGCAAAGTTGCGCGACCTGTCTTTGCAAAGAACCGTCGCGTAAGCCACAGCGATTCTGAATTGTTTAAGGAATTCATTGAAGTAAAGCACTTCACTGCTAAATTAAGGCCAGGGATTTAAGGTCACTAGGAACATAAGTAACGCCCACCCCCAACTTCTTCGCTCAGTGCTCTTCCAGATTACTTTGGAACCATTCAAGCTGTCATCAATAGGCAGAGATGTATGCATTTTATGGGAAGGTATACAAAAGCAGAATGCCTTTTTGAAAAGACATCACCGGAGAATATTGAGATGCAAGTAATTTCTTAAATGAAAAAACTATAGGCTAGACCACTCAGGTAATTCTTCATATAAAAACACTTTATCAAATGTTGCAGAGCTACAGGAAACAATTGCACTTTATTTTTGTAACTGCCCTCTCCTGCCAGCAAAACAAATCACACACTGGAGGTCGAAGGATTTCAAATATTGCAAACATATTTTAATTTTGGAACTTTGTACAAACGTGGGCTAGATACAGAAGTGGTCATGACAGGAGGGAAAAGGGAGATTCTTATTGCCTGCAAATTTTCACAGAGACATAGAAATACCGAAGGCAAGTTTCAGGACAATCAACGAGATGAGAAAGTTTTTAAATTTGCAAGAGAGAAGATGCAACACTTGCAGTGGTGTGTGTGTGTGTGTGTTTTCCCCCTGGCAGTCCTTGGAGATCCTCTTGCCTTTTATACAAAGCAAAATCAAAGGACTAGGGACCAAGTTTTTCTTTTAAATGCATGTCTCCTAAGAATGAAGAAAAAGCAAGAGACCGACAACAGAAACAAAACACAACAGCGACAAACCATGGGAAACACATTTTCGGGCTGCAATTGTTGCAGATGAAATGCCTGCTCTGAACAGTTTCCAGTGATGACTGCCTGTAGTATTGCGCAATTTACAATGTCTGCTCTCCCGTCCGGTTACAGGAAGAGAAACGGCAACGCGACAAACAGAAAGGGATGGAGCCCACACTCCATGCTGGCATTCTCAAAAGTGCAAAGCAAAGCTACATAGAAAAATATGCAACCCCCACCCCACCCTGGCCATTGTCTTCAAAATGTCCTCGGCATTAAACACCCCTGCCCCAATACCACCCCCTTTCCCCCTGTCTAGCCCACCTTTCCTGCCTCACAAGTGGGATGAATTTGACACCATAGCATCGGGGCATTAAGGCAAAACCATAAACGCGAAGTGTGAGGACAAGTTACGGAACAAACACTCATGAGGGGAAGCAGGTGGTCAGCCGTCTTCTTCGTCGCTGTCCTTCATTGTGATGCCTTGAAGTCCGCTCCCATCAGACACAGAGACCGTGGCTTCCTCTACTGTCAGACGGCTGTGGACGGTGTCGTATGTTTTGCTGTTCAGGGTTCCTTCCAGCACGCCCTGCAGCCTGAAGTCTCGATAGGTCTTCTGTAGCGACAAGAGAATATTTTCAGCAAAGGGTCAGTTCTTCCCTTTTGTAGTTCCCTAAAAACGTCAGTCTCATCGAAGGGGGCAGACGGAATGAAGGCCTGACCGCGATAAAGCGTTGGGGAAAGGTGTGTGGAATAGAATTGGTGAATTAACATGGCTTGATAAATGGATGCGTAATCCTCACGTGACAATATTGGAACTGTTAACTAATGCTGATGGATAAAAGGAAAAAATGGAATGTGAATTATAACTATGAAATATAAGCAGCAATAAGGGTTAATTATGGACACATCTAAGAAGGGGGTCGGAAGTCTTTCTGTTGTTGAAAATATTAAATTTGCTCAGTTTTTTAACAAATCCGCAATAATATGGAAAATAAAAAAAATCAATTGGCAAAAAAAGGGAATGGTAGGTAAAAAGCAGACCATTGGTCTGTTTTGATCACAACAGTCTACCATGGCATCTTCAGAACATCGTTCACTGAACTGGTGCCCTCCAGATATTCTGCACTACAACTCCCATCAGCCTCTCTGCCAGGCAGCATGATTTTTCTGGGAGCTGTAGTTCAGAACATCTGGAGGGCAACAGCTCCTCTGGGGCTTGGGATGATGTCTGTGCCAGCCCTGTATTTGAGATCCTTTAACTCAGTATTTCCCAAACTTGGGTCTCCAGCTGTTTTCAGACCACAGCTCCCACCGTCCCTAGCTAGCAGGACCGGTAATCAGGAATGATGGAAATTGTAGTCCCAAATTAGAGATGTCAAGGATTGGAGCTGGAATGTTCTGGATGGAAATTGCATGCTCTTAACCCTAAGCTATGCTTCCTCATTCAACACGAGAAGGGGATCCCAGCCCCCAAGCCCCAGAGTGTATTGCTGTAGGCAAGGGAGAGCTATTTAAATGTTTTGTTTATGGTGCTAAAAAGCCTGAAAGTAGTTCTCAGTGTAACATCTCCCAACAGAAAGTTCTTTTCCGGTACCTTTCATAGTGTGTGTGTGTAAGAGAGAGAGCTGCATTACACAAAAACAGGGAAGAAAACAGCACTCTTTCAAAAAAAAAGTAGCATTCTTTCACATGCTTTCCAAAGAAACGTATCAAACTCTCATCAAGTAATTGCTGTGTCTTGAATGAGCTGGCTCTTAAACTTAATGAGCAACTCTCCAATAGCCTGTGTGGCTTGGGGATGCTTTCTCCTGGAGGTTATCAGGAAGAGCAGCAGCTCTGGGAATCGCTTGCCTTGAGTAAGTACAAATATTTAATTTAATACATGACTCTGTCGTAACGGTATAGCTCAGGTACAGCACAATTGCCCGAGCAATGGTTCCACCAGCAGATCTGGGCTAATGAAAGACACTGGCCGATTGCTGCAATGTAGGCTGTGTTTCATTGTCACATGCAGCAAAACATACAGGCTAACAAAGGTGTTGGGCTGACAGCCACTGGGAATCAGGACTGCTCTAAAGGCTCTTTTTGCTTTGATCTGCGGAGTTGGGAGAGAACTACCCTGAATACAAAAAGGCCGTGCTCTGTTAACCTTAAATCACAAGAATGTTAAAACAGGCGCTTAAAAACAAGATCATACTTATTATTGCTTTACATTTCCAAAGTGAAACACATCTTGGATGGTTTACATGTCCTTTAGATGCATGACTAGCTGATTATTCTGAACTGAGGACTATATTTTTCATGATCAACTGCATTAAACAACCATCTGAATACCAAAATACGGCTCCAGATTGAGATCCAGTGCTAACAACTGAGCAAGTGTGCCGAATCGTGGCCCTGCCTGTGGAAGGAATGCCAGAAACACTAGTGCTTCTGAACTGGAAAATAAGACTTCAGTTTGATGTGCAAAGTCTTCAGCTGATCATGCTGAAGGCTTGATCAATTCATCTCTTTTAAACTACTTCTGTAGATTTTTTTTTACTCATGCAAAACTAGTGATCCATATTAATAATAAAAAAGAGTTATAAAAATAATTGTAGGAGCTGCAAATGCAATTTAACTCCCCTTTGCTACGTGTATGCACTCACACAAATTCCACTTGGTGGTGCTTGGCCCCTGAAATCACCTTGGGAGCTGTAGGATCCAATTTGCTGGCAGGGGAAACGTTCCCATCAGTCAATCTCCATTTGTGCAGCCTTCCATTTTTGCACCTGATAAGTAGCTGAACAGATTCAGATAGGCCTTCAGACCACTAAATCACCTCACCAATCACTCATTAAGTGGCCTTTTGGGTTTCTGTTCTGCAGTGTTCTGGCCTCCGGGGACATGTTTATTAGACGCTAGCTGCTTGTACAATTTGGCTTATATACACCACTCTAGATTTGCTGGAGTGACTTCCATTGCGAAGCCCAGATTCAGCTACTAAACAAATTATTCTTTCTGCCAGTCCCAGATAATTCTAAAAGGCACCTTTTCACTGCAAGTAAGATGGGTACTACTGCATTGCTTTGCTTTAGCCCTTTCAAGCAAGTGCTGTAGCCGGTTCGGTGCAGCTCATGAATCACTGAGACCAAGACCATAAGAACTAATTCAACCTTCCCAATCTCTAGCTGTTTTGGACCAGAACTCCCATCAGCGCCAGCCAAGCTAGCTGATGGGAGCTCTAGTCTCAAAACAGCTGAAGGGTAACAGGTTTGGAACAAGTGATGTAATCTCATCTCAGCTGTGAACTCATTGGGCTGGCCTCCCATTTTTTAAAGTGGAATATCCACCTTACACAGTTGAACTTACGAATGAACTGAAGTGTTTCAAAGCTTTGGGGAAAATTGTTATATTGATGCATATGATGCACAATATCTGGGATACAGCAATGTCTGAGCATCTCACCAGACACAAGAGGGCAATTAAAGGCATAACGAAGAGAGACATCTTCCAAGAAATGTGGACCCCATTCTTTAACTATGTTAATGACCAAAATCAAGACCTCCTCATATCAATTACTCAATATTCTCAGTGGAGGGGTTACATTAATATGTTTGAATGTGTCAGTTTATGTCTAGAGGCAAACATTTGGATGTACTGCTAGGTAAGTATTCAATGGTTATTTAAAAACCAATAAAACTGCTTTTTTTTAAAAAAGCCAGAAGAATTCATTGTTTGCTTCTCTTTTCAATTCTGCGGTGCAATCAAATTCTAATATATTTACCTTCACTATCTTGATGAGAGTCTTCAGCTGATAGATATGAAGCTGCAGTTCTAATCTATCAGCCAGCCATACGCATATGATTTTCATAGAGTTACTGTACCATTGCTGTTAAGAAAAAAGAAGAGGCAATAAATATATATCTATAGATATGTCCTGTCCGCCATTATTTATTTAGCAGATCTGGCGTCGAGAGGCAAATTGGACCCTTCAAACAGGCTGCAAATCAGCCCTTGAAGTCAACGATGCCTTGATCCCGGTCAGTAAAACGGCAAGTGTCGTTGCTAGGAAATTGGCAAACTTGACCTGAATTGGTCTTCACGCGAATTAGCATTAGCAAAAACTCCTCAGTGCCGTTGAGCTGGGCCATCTTCATGTGAAAGAGTGTTTCGCACATCGCGATCTGTAGGCAAAAAGGAGTGTTCCGTGCGCACGCTCGCATGAAATAACTGATTGCTAAAACAGTAGGGGGAAGAAGATTATTTATGGAGACGAAGGGGAAAATTGCACAGCTCTGCAAGTTTCACTTAGCAAAAAGGGAAATGAAGTCTAATGGAAGAAGAGGGCATCTGACGATGAAACACAATTCCTGCCGTTTTTTGCAGTTCTCACTCTCTTACCAAGGGTGTAATGAAATAGAGGGGGTGGGTGGGGAGGCAGACAGACGCTAAAATTGGGATGAGGGAACTGATAATGTATGACACAAAGGTTGCAGGTTTGATCCCCATATGGGGCAGCTGCATATTCCTGCATTGCAGGGGGTAGGAAGCGACCCTGAGGATTATCAATTCTATGATTCTGAGCTACCATAGCCGCTAGAGGGCCATAAAATTTGTGTCCCGGACTTTTTAGATTTGTCTACCCATGTACTAAGGATGCAGGTGGCACTGTGGTCTAAACCACTAAGCCTCTTGGGCTTGCCGATCAGAAGGTCGGAGGTTCGAATCCCCGCAACAGGGTGAGCTCCCGTTGCTCGGTCCCTGCTCCTGCCAACCTAGCAGTTCGAAAGCACGTCAAAGTGCAAGTAGATAAATAGGTACTGCTCCAGCAGGAAGGTAAATGGCGTTTCCATGCGCTGCTCTGGTTTGCCAGAAGCGGCTTAGTCATGCTGGCCACATGACCTCCGGAAGCTGTACGGTGGCTCCCTCGGCCAGTAAAGCAAGATGAGCGCCGCAACCCCAGAGTTGTTCGTGACTGGACTTAATGGTCAGGCATCCCTTTACCTTTACCCATGTACTATCTGAAACCAAAGCAGTGCATTGGTTGCCAGATGTGATTTCCATCCCCTGCCCCCAGCTCCCCTACCACACTAATCACATCCCTTATTGGGAAGTCTGGGCTTTTAGGAAAATGGGTGGTTGTTTTCTGTTTTTTGCAAGAGCTCCAAACCAGCTAATTTCACAGCCTGGGACGTGACTGAATCTCTCTCAAAAAGAGAGACTGTTTGGAGCACCCTGACTCGCTTCAGCTACAATGGGTGCTCAGGGATAAAGGCAGCTGCGGTCCAGAAACATCTGGTGGGCCAAAGTTTCCTATCTGTGAGGTAAATACTGACCTAAGGAAAGGCAAAGGCATTTTGGAGTTGGCCAGGGCACTACCTGTTTGCCTACTAGGTATATTCAATGTTCTTAATCAAAGATATTAGGAAGGCTTTAGCTAAAATAAGTAACGTTGATATTTAAGCAGTCGCCAAGGCAAAATAGAAAAACAAACCACCTCTGTAGCTTCAGTCTTTCTCAGTATCAATTACTAAACAGAACCCTGTGGTCAAAGTATGAAAAACAGAGTGGTGGTTTCATTTTGGAGCAAAATTGCATTTGGAGAGAATTAGCACTTCAGGGCTTTCTTTAAAAAAAGAAAGAAGCAGCTATAAACCTTTTCCTAACATAATTTCCTCTTCCTTTACAATAGGAGAGGGTATGTATATATTTGTGTATGTGCACACACACACAAGAAATGGGGAACACAAAGCTTCAGGGAGTGGAGGCTACATGAATACGGTTTAGTACACGCAGCCAGAACCAAGCAAGCAGAAATTAGGGCTGAAGAAAGGTGCCCTGGCTAAACAACAACAACATCAACATCATCAATAATGCTGCTCCCATCTTGCAGCTTATTATGTGCATGTTAGGCTGAGCAGTGAAATAACAGCATATTAAATAATGAACAGTTAACCAGATAATCATCTTCCTTTGGTTTCTAATGCCTGGCAGTTCTTTACTTCCTGCCCTTAAAAAACCCTCTCGTCTATTCCCTCTCTGGGCAGCGGAGATCAGTAGTACCGGTATCTTCCAGTGTGTCTCTTGGGAAGCAGAAGATACTACCCAGCCAAGGAGCTGCTAAACTTCATCCGTGCACATCCTCCAAAAGCACAGGCAGAGGCACTTTCATGCCGCCTAAGCAGGCACCCCTGGAATTTTGGCACCCCAAGGGGGAGCCTATTTTGCCTCTCTGGTTGGACAAGCCCTGGCAATAAAGGAAAGATTGAAACGACGGCAAGTACACTCCCAGATACCACTGAGCTAATGATAACATTCACAGCCCACCAGTATGCTTTCTGCTCAAAGCCCAGCTAAATGGGGAATTGCACCAATGGCGACATGTTTCGATACAGCTTGTGCTGGGGAAATTCCTTGGAACTGAGTCCCAAAGCAGCACTTCTAGAACAGCAATTGGGGAACCGGATGCATCTGGTAGGTTCCAAAGTAGACCTGATCCTAGCCAGGCTTGCAGTAGGCCTTGCATTTAAATTCCACACTGGTGGCAAGCCCTGTTTTCGGCAGGGACCTGCTCCACTTGGGAGCTCTTGACTGGCGTTCCTGAGTGGAGACAACCCCCAGCAGGACTTGTGATTGGCTTTGCATTTCAGTGACGCTGTGTGCAAGTCTCCCCTGCACAGAGTTATGATTCCCAGTACCCTTAACAAATTACATTTCCTGAGATTCTTTGGCCGAAGCCCATCTGCTCTAGGACTGCTAGCCATGATTTAAAAATTCTGAAATATAAATTCTGAGGCATCGTAGTGTTACTATTTCAAAATAAGGATATTGTTGAACACAATACCTAGCCACCATTTGTTGTTTAGCACCTGCAAAGGCTGTGAACAGGCATGCAAATATATGCAAATTAGGAGTTTCCTTTTCGCTTATTATCTATTTCTGACATACTCTCTTCAGAGCTGAATCCTGTCTATAGCAAACATTAAAAGATGAGTGCCTTGCAGAGTTTGCTTTTACAAGTCTTATTCACACTATATATAATATTTTAAAAGATTATTGATTAGAAGTTATTTTTAAATCCATGGATAACAGGTGGCATTCAAATAAATGCTGTCAGCCACATTGGGATGAGTGTCATGTAGCTTAACAGATGGTATCTGAGTGAATTCACTGCGACAATAAATTCGCTCACCTGATCACTCTCTCAACCACCATTTGTTCTTTTGTATCTATTCATTGTTACATGCAATATGATAGACCCAATCTGTTCTCTTATCAAACAGACCTTGGGAAGAATTAACCTCGGAGGTGTGCAACACGACCCAGTGCTGCCCATTTCCATGGGAAGACTGGCACCCTCGACGAGAAAAGGAAAAAGCCCACGTTGCGGGCCGTCGATTAGCGATGCAAAGGAGACTGGGCATCAAACAATTAAGTCGGGAGCAGAAGTGGTGCCACTTTGCACAAATGAGCAAGCTGCAGCTTGTCGAAGGAAGTGTTGTGATTTGTCGTTCCCTGAAAAGGAAATTAATGGGGTTGCGGGAGGCTAATAGAGAAAAGAACCTTGGCCAAAGTCACTCCCCTAAACACACAAATGCCATGTGCCCCGTGCACACACATCAAACAGGGCCCTGTGCTTGCTGTTGCCCCTTCCTGTGAACCTTTAAATGCTAAAATCACTGTTTAGCACTGGACAGGATAAGCTGGTAAAAAGCGCCGGGTCCGGAATTTTACATTTAGCATCACCCTTCTTTGTATTTAGTTGCAAGTAGCAGGGTGGACTAGGGCGGAAAGCCCTGAGAAGTGTTAATCACGAGCATGATTTCTAATAGCCATTTTGCAATATCCATTTCTATTTAAGTCACACTGCTGCTGTCTTCCATTCCTTACTAATAGAAAACGAGCCTTGTGTAGCACCGAATGCATTTCAATTTGGAAGTCAAAAGGACCACAGGATTTTTGACTGGAGTATTTTGCAGGTTGGATTTGTCCAACCTACAGCAAAGGGTGCTTGGATGCGCATAAGGTTTTCGGAAATAAAGGCAGGTTAAAGAAACCCCCATGCCTGAAAGGGGAAGCGCCGACGTGCTTCTTACAGCATCCAGAACACACACCTGGGAAGTCTTTTTTCACTTTAGCATAAAGATACACAGTCAAACGGAGCCTTACTGGCTGAGAGGCAATGCACATCGAAGGTTGTAATTGCGGAAGCGTCTTTGGGAAGGTATATTGCACATTTTGGGTGCAATCTTCCCAGCAAACACTGCCGCTGTACCAGAGGGACTTGTTTTGACGATGATTGCAAAAGCCTCCCAAACGAAATCACATCACTGCTAAAGTCCCAATCATGCTTGATCTTAACCCAATCTCTCACGAGCTCAAAACAGGGCTTGCAAAGCTGCGTTTCGATCCCTAGCTTTCGGTTGCTTACAGGAGGGGTCCTCCTGTTGATGGAACAAAATCTTGGGATCCAACCTGGTGTAAGACAGAACAGAACAATGAAGAATAAGGTTCACTGTGGCTGCTAACCATGGCGGCTGCTCACTACCTCAAGTATTGCAGGCAGTATACCGGTACCTCTGAATGCCAGTCACCTCTGATTACGAGTAGGGAAAGTGCGGGCTGTGCTCCTGCTTGCTTCCCGCAGGCAACACAATTCAGGAAGGGTGTTGACAAGCTGGAAGGTGTGCCAAAGAGGGCGACTGGAATGATCAAGGGTCTAGAAGCCAAGCCTTATGAGGAGCGGTTGAAGGAGCTGGGGATGTTTAGCTTGGAAAAGAGGAGACTGAAAGGAGATATGATAGCCATCTTCAAATATCTCAATGGCTGTCCCAGGTAACAGGGATCAAGCTTTATTTTCCTCCTGCTCTGGAGGGTAGGACTCAAACCAATGGCTTCAAGTTACAAGAAAGGAGAATCCAACTAAACATCAGGAAAAACTTTATGATAGTACGAGCTGTTCGGCAGTGGAACAGTCTCCCACAGGAGGTTGCAGACTCTCTTGGATGTTTTATCTGAGATTTCTGCATTGCAGGGGGTTGGACTAGATGCCTCAAGGGGTCCCTTTCAACTCTACAGTTATTCTATCCAGTAGGCTACTGTGAGAACAGGAGTAGATGGGCCTTTGGTCTGAACCAGCAGGGCTCTTCTTATATTCAGTGCAAAAATATACTAAATTAAATGACAACCCACAGGTAATGTTTTTTTACAAGGACAGCCAGTGCTCAAATTATATGGCAGTGGGGTGGGAGCGGAAGGGCCCTTAACAAAATTTGTAAGCTCCACCTCTGACTCCAACCAATCTTAGCCAAACCATTCCCTTCTAAATACAACGGCTAAGACGGCGAAAGCTAAGGAAGCCAGATTCCCTCTGCATTTTGAGCACAGTAAAGCTATACCTTTATTTGTCTCAAACAACGTTCACTGGCAGTATGCAAGCTTTTTGTGTTTTTAAGACAAACAATTATTATTATTTTTCGCATCAATGAATGATGCCTGCTAGACTCCAAAGTTCTTACAGTAAAAACAACAATACTTTTCAACGACACCCCAAATAATCACATTCCCCTGAGCTTGGAGGAGGGAAAATTGAAAAGGCATTACATTGTGCCCTGATGTCAATTCTATGGCATTATTGCTTTTTTGTTGTTGCTGCGCTGTTGCCTACACAGGAATAAAACAGAAAGTGTATATTATATATATATTTTTCACACCAGTGCATGACAGCAGCCAACCATTTTAAAAGAAAATTTGTTCTCTCCCTCCTCCCCCCCCCATACATAGTTCAGACAGCTCCTGTAAGGGCATGTATTACTCACTTCATTTTCCCTTGAAATATCTCTTTTGAAGTTAAAAAAAAAAGAGGGAAAAAAAAAGGAAAGGCTAGGGTTGACTCTGCAAGACCCCTGTATTTATTCACACTTATTGTGCATGACTGTAGACTGGTAAATCATATTAGCGACCCGTCTTCCCATCAAGCTGCTACTTGCTTTCCAGCCCTAGGAAGGTTCAACAAATCAACAGGAGCACGGAAAACAGAACATCAGTCTAATCTAGTGTTTAAGGTGAAGTTTTCAAACCCAATCTAAGAAGATCTTTAGAGCAAGTAAGAAGCTGAAGGGCTCAGAAGGTGGTATTGACAATGAAAGAGTGTTGAAATATTGAGAAGCGCAGCACTTGTGCATTTTTAATAACCAGAGGGTCAACAAGGACACAGCTCACTCCGTGCCAATAGTTGCCACCGACTATGGAAATTGCCACACCAGGGCCGTAAACGCTTTCAGTTCATCAGCTTTCTTAAACACCCTAAACCCCCTCAGCGGACCTTTAGTCTTGAATTAACAAACCAAAGCAATGAAAGAGGGTGCAGCTTGAATGGCTGGCGTTGATCCCCAACTGCGTCCAGCACTGCTACAGGCGCTGAAAAACTCTCTCCATTGTCAATAGAAATTGACAAACCCTCCTCTCTTAAATAGTACAGCTGAGCCAGGCTGGATCCACGCAGCTGTAAAGGGCTCCACTCTCAGGGCCCGGGAGCACTAACAATGGAACAAGCATGAGCTCTTTGTCAGCCTCAGACTTGGCAATTTTCTAACAAGGATTAAAGTTGTTTCTCGGCAGTGCCGGTGAAAAGAGATTTAGCAACATACCGAGCTTTCTTCAGCCAAGTTAAAGAGAAGTAGTTAAGGAATTTCATTATTCGGCCGGCCATTGGAAATACAAAACAAATATATTCAATATTCACAATCCCTACCTCGCTCAACTACTAATCTATAACGTTCTGAGACGGAGCCTACTAAATCGAACACTTGTCTCTTGGGGGGGGGGGTAAACACATTGCAGATTTTTTTTATATATATATAAAAAGATTTTATTTTTTTTAAAAAGATGCAGCTGTTTGCTACCTGGAACGAAGACTCAATATGTACTAATACACAAAGCCGTAGACCTCGGAGTCCTGATATTCCTACTTTTGAATCGCCAGACCACATAGGGATTTTCTTTGGCTTGGCTCTTCTGGCGACCGGTCACTGATGAAGAGGAAGGCGGGTGGTGGCGATGGGGAGGAGAATATGGTACCTTTTGCCTCTCAAGGAGCAAAGCTGCATTTCCCTCCAATTAAGGGCACAATCCTGCCAGGGCCGAAATGAATAGGGCTGGGACAGCAGACAGCACAAACCGTGAAATAATATTACATGATTAGGAACCAGCGCTGCAAAGATCCCGGTGGATCCTCTTCTGTGGTGTTAGTTACAGTCCTAGATAACGGCAAAACCACACATTCAGTGGAAAAGACCTGCTTTATCAAGATGGCAGGAGCCGAGGTGCAGAGCCGCACGCCGCTAAATAAGAGACTTTGCTATTTTAGATGCTGCAACGTTGTCTAGCGATGGGTGAAAATGCAGTATTGGCCAAATTAACAACACGCTCGGGGAGTCAGAGAAGAATGTTTGTAATTGCATGGATAATAGAGAACTTAGTTTAATCAAATGCAGGTAAAAACAAAAAAACCCAGAAGCTCTGTCCGTTTGTGACACCGAGCCTATTAAGGGACAGCCAGGGAGGTGAAAAAACTCCTAGGATTTTAGCCACAATGTCTCTATCAATTGCAGTGTTATATTAAACGACGGCACTGCAGAGAGTGATGGCAAAAGGGCTACCCAAATTCTATGGGGGGGGGGGAAGAAACATGTTAGTTTTCAAACCAACTATATACATATATAAATAGATAGCACTTCAGATCATCACATCTATTGAGCAACTGGTTCATTTGCAGAATGGTGAACGGCTCAAGTAATGACAGATTACACAGACACACCTCTTTGCATAAACATGCTTCATTATCACGGTACATCATTTATGTTTCTCTCACATGATTTCAAGATCCTCTATCTTTCACTACCTTTCTACAATAAAATAGAATTTTCATAAATAATGGGCTAAAACGCCTTTCCAAAGGTCTGAATTTTCAAAATAAAATCTAAGACAATATTTAAAGGTAACCCAAAACATTATTTTATTTTATTTTTTGCTGAAGGAGAAAAGCAGGCAAACAGACCTGCTTGGGAGAACATAAAAGGCTTCTCCCCCACAAAAGAAACCCTCTGTTTTGTCCATATAAATGTGCAATTGTAGGTATAAGAGCAAGTGATCAGAGAGAGATTTGGATGCTCTCTATTATGCATATGTGGTTGAAAATTAATGGCCTATTAAGCCCCCTACCCTTCCCCTGCAAAGTTCAACTTCATAATTGAAACCGCCTATTAACTGCCAACAATCTTCCATTATGGTGTGTGTCACCTCCTTAATTATCCTAGATCAGCTAATTTATAGTTTGATGGTCTCCAGTCAATACACTTGAAATTAATATTGCCTAAAAAAAACAAAACCCCAAACACCCGCTACTGCGTTTTTGTGTGTAATGCTAAGTCACATTTGTAAAACTGTGCCTGTGTCAGAATTAATTTTATACAATTACCCTACATTTGGTTTGTTAGTACGGTTGATTTGGAGCGTGTAAATGTGTGGGGAGGGAGGATCGGGAGCAGCGTTTAAAAACCGCCTTGTGATTTTATGATGCAAAATATTTTTAACCACCGATGCCTAATTCACATGGTCTGAACTGGATTTTAGAGGACAGATGGCCTCCGTATGGAAGGGAAGTGAAACTAGATTGGGAGAAATGAAGAATCTGTGCTTTCCAAGGATCTCGACCCTTTCACCCTTTGGGTTACTATGGTTCCAACCAATAACAATACTCCATAGCTTCAGAAGCAGATGTATAGCTAGCTGGGAGTGGGATTTAGTCCCTCGGCAGCTATTGGTGTGTGGGCAAGAGAGAGAGATTTCGCCTTGAAGCCAAACGATGCTGACAGCTCTTTTCAGGGGAGTTGCATGGA
Source organism: Podarcis raffonei (assembly GCF_027172205.1). Classification (NCBI taxonomy): domain Eukaryota; kingdom Metazoa; phylum Chordata; class Lepidosauria; order Squamata; family Lacertidae; genus Podarcis; species Podarcis raffonei. The sequence continues at coordinate 20,273,671 of NC_070611.1, read as the reverse complement.
GAGCTTTGGTTTTGCAGCCCATTCAAAACATTCCCCAGCTATCTCCCTTTGCTTTAGGAAGAAAACGGGCAACTGGCAGCCTACCAACAAATGGGCATGCTTTTTAGGAAAAAACACATTCAGCCAAAAGCAAAGCTCCTTAGGAGGAGGAGCTCCACTCTGTATACTTCTGTGTCAGAGCTAAACCTCATTCAGATACCCTTGTGTATGCATTGGAGTACTCTGACACAAAAGGTTGCTTGAACAGAGCTGCAACCCATTATTTCACAATACCTCCTTCCCCCGATATAAAAGGTAAAGGTAAAGGTACCCCTGCCCATACGGGCCAGTCTTGACAGACTCTGGGGTTGTGCACCCATCTCACTCAAGAGGCCGGGGGCCAGCGCTGTCCGCAGACACTTCCGGGTCACGTGGCCAGCATGACAAAGCTGCATCTGGCGAGCCAGCGCAGCACACGGAACGCCGTTTACCTTCCCGCTGGTAAGCGGTCCCTATTTATCTACTTGCACCCGGGGGTGCTTTCGAACTACTAGGTTGGCAGGCGCTGGGACCGAGCAGCGGGAGCGCACCCCGCCGCGGGGATTCAAACCGCCGACCTTTCGATGGGCAAGCCCTAGGCGCTGAGGCTTTTACCCACAGCGCCACCCGCGTCCCTTCCCCCCATATAGCCCCCTCCAAACCAAGGGGCATGGCGTTCCAGGGGAAGTGGGTCCTGACAATGACCCCCACTTCACCCATCAATTCATTCAAATATTTATAAATCACACTTGCACAAAATCACAACGGGAGTGATAAAATTACAACAAGAGCAAAAGCACAAATTAAAACTTTGGTGAGAACATCAATAAATACTGGTTGGTAAGAAGAAAATTCCATTGCTAAGGTCTGTCTGAATAAGGCCATTTTGAGGAGACATCTAAAAAAAGGCAAGGATGATTTCTGACAAATCTCTACTGCCACACGGAAGACTCAGTCCCTAGTAAAGGTGTGAGGAGCCACAAAAATTGCCCCATCAGAGGATCTCAAAGACTGAGGTGGAGCAGAAAGGATCAGATGATGCTGAAGGTTGTTTGGGCCCAAGACGTTAGCGAATTAACAAAATTCACAGAACTGAACCTGACCTGGGAGCAAATTGGCAGTAGAAATAAAGCTTCATTGTGGAAATGGAATCGGCGCAAATCCTTATTTAAAGGATTATGTTGAAACCAGAATTAACGCAAAACAATCTGTTTACCAACCGATGCAGTTTTAAATGTCATTGTTTACGACCTGCCTATCCCTTGTGTCTTCCTGTGCATATGGTAGGCGTAGAACGGAATCAAAACTCTGCACAGCGGGTGGGGAACACAGACCTAGACACCTGCAATGTTATTTCTACTTTTAAATATTATGTTCTAACATAGATGCTTCTTGCACTATGGGACTTGCAGAAGTGGCACGTGGAATTCCCTCTCCGCCAATCCTTGCACCTGATCTTCAGTGCCCCGTCGTGTTCCAGTTCTGCAGCTCCCTTGAGCAAACGCCGCAAAGTTTCCATATTGCGCCGCACCGAGCCGTAGCTTTGCGATGCAGACAGACAACCGCCCACTTAACGTTACGTGAGATTTTCAATCAACACAGCTCCGCAAGAGGTGGAAGGCGACAATATGAAATATATTCAAAGGCAGCCTCCTCTACTTAGATGGTTTCCCCCCCCTTTTCGTAAACAAAAGGAGTGGAGTCAAATCTCCTTGGGCACAGAGCCACTCCAACAGCTGTTGAACTCTTCTTCCCTAAATACACTGGTTCTGTACTACTATGAGGCTTTGGGTAAGTAAACAGAGCTTAACTAAGTGCAATTAAATATCTAACTCTCTCTATATATTAAAAGTCACTTGGTTCGTTTCCATCACATTTGGGTGCTTGGAGGATCAATCATCTTCTGCTGTAGGGGAAAAGACTCTGACAACAATCCTAGAAGAGGATTCTAAGATGATGTTACAGCCTTATATGATTTCCCCTCACTAGGGAAGAAAAGCATTTAGGATGCTGCTGGATGCCTAGAATGGGGAATTTTCTTTCCATGGAGAAAAGTGGGAAGAATGTGGGATACAAGAATGGTGGAGCGCCTTGAAATTGGGGTGGGAAACCTGTGACCCTCCAGATGGGACTTCAACTCCCAACAGTCCCAGCCAGAACAATGACTCAAGGATGATGGGAGTTCAACACATCTGTACTATAGGCCCATCCTGCAGGCCTCCTCTGTTGCCATTGATTTGAGCTGTTCAACCCGATGCTTGCTGTAAAATGGCCCAGATGTGATTGTGTCAAAAGCATAATGATGGCTTTTGCTGTCCAATCAGTAGTGCTCAGTCAGGGTCACAAGTTGATTATTCCTTCCTCATAAGAACAGCTTGATGGATCAAGCCAATGGACTACCTAATTCAGCATCCCGTTTTCACAGCGGCTAACCGGATGCCAGAGGAAAACCCACGAGCTCAGAATCCAGCAAGGAAGGAATACAGAGAACAGAATCTAATCGAAACAAATACAGCCCTGTATACAACAAAAGTATAATATGTACTGGATGCCCCAATGCAATTGGTATTAAGACTCAAAATAATATCCAAATGTATATACGTAGAGTCACAAAGAACTATATTCCAACAGTGAAAGCAAAACGCAACCATCATGGCTAGCAGCCATTGATAGCCGTGTCAACCATTAATTTGTCTCATCTTCTTTTAAAGAAGCCATCACTTATCGCTTGCCTGGGAATAAAACTGCTGCAGACAGTCAACTGATGAAATGCTTCTGCCTTGTCCGCGGGTGGCGCTGTGGTCTAAACCACTGAGCCTCTTGGGCTTGCCGATCAGAAGGTCGGTGGTTCAAATCCCTGTGATGGAGTGAGCTCCTGTTGCTCTGTCCCAGCTTCTGCCAACCTAGCAGTTTGAAAGTACATCAGGTAACGCTGCGGTGGGAAGGTAAACGGCGTTTCTGTGCACTCTGGTTTGCATCATGGTGTTCCGTTGCACCAGACGCAGTTTAGATGACCAAACCACATGATGACTGGCTACGTGACCCGGAAATCTGTCTGTGGACAAACGCTGGCTCCCTTGGCCTGAAAGCGAGATGAGCGCTGCAACCCCATAGTCAACTTTGACTGGACTTAACTATCCAGGGGTCCTTTACCTTTTACCTTATATTCTGCTGTCCTGCCTAAAACCCTTCCCATGCAATATACCACAAGCTCCTTAGTTTGTAATTATTTTTTTTAAAAAAAGTATATACCACTTGACACTAAGGGGGAAAAAACTCCAAGGCAGTTAAAATAGGAAACACAGAAAGAGTCAGATGGCAATCTCAAATATTAGGTAGTCATATCTGTTTTCCAGTTTAAAAGAAGGCATCCTCTGTTGGAACAAGGAACAATGAAAAAGATACGGAACTGGGAATGCTGGAAGTGTAAAGAGGTTGAAGGGTCGTTCCTCCACATGTGGTGGTACTGCAGTGTAATTAAAGATTATTAGGAAGTAATATAAAATGAACTTTAAAAAATGTTTAAAAGAACATTCCTTCGCAAACCCAGCAGATTTCCTCCTGGGTATAATAATATCAGAAGTCCCAAAAAATCAGAAGAACCTATTCATGTATATGTCTACGGGTAAAGGATGTTACTAGCACAAAAATGGAGAATAGATGCAGTACCAACGAAAGAAGAGGGGCACCTTAAAATGTTGGAATATGCAGAATTAGCAGAAGACTAAGACATCAAGATAAAAAATGGTTTAAGGAGGACTGGATGATATATATGTATATAGATCACATGGCAAAACTATGATAAACAGACAATTAACTTAGCAGGGTGTTAGTAATTTCAGCAGTGTAAGTAAGAACAAGAGATAAGGGGAGCAAAAGAGAAAGGATTGGAAAACTAAGAAGATGTGAGAGGGAGTGGATTATACAAGGAGCCAGGGAAGGAGAGGAAGGGAAATCCACTAATGTTTGTATCTTTGAAAGTAACAGAAGACGTGACAATTTTTAATTGTATTTGAAATGCAAATAATATATATATATATATATATATATGTATGTATGTAATACAGAACTAGGTGCCGGGCAGCAGTCTGAGCACACTCAGGTCACCTGGGAGCAGTGCATATTTCCATTTTAGTTATTGTATCTAAGTCTAAATGCATAGCAATAGCACCTGCAAATTTTGTGCAAATGTGTGCTCTCTCTTTTTTGGTGATGCATAAATGGTCGCCCTAAACTGGTAACAGTTATGGAAGCTATTCTTTAAAAAAAGCTTATGGCATTACATTTCCTAATCAAACATTTGCTGGAAAGAGCTCAGTCACACTGGCTACCCTAATGCTGGGACAGCCCCTTCTGCCACTGTTTTTCATTAGATCTGCAACATGGTGTTGCAGTGCAGTGCATCTTTTCCCCAGAACAGGAGTTCTGCCCTTCTGGATGCCAGCCAGCTAGCCAGGCCTTCAAACTCTGGGATACTATAAGCTGTAAGGAATTCACCTTCCAGCCTCTCCCAGGGGAACATTTTTCTTTTTCTGCTGACAGTCAATATTCCATGGCTCCGTGAGGACACCGGGCATGCTCAATGCTCATTGATACATACCCTCCAACATTTCACCGATGAAAATAGGAGAACAACAACAATTTTACTGTCTATACCCCGCCCATCTGACTGGGTTGCCCCAGCCACTCTGGGCAGCTTCCAACATATATAAAAATGTAATAAAACATTAAAAAGCTTTCCTATACAGGGCTGCCTTCAGATGGTTTGGGGAGTCGGATAACTCCATACCCTCCAACGTTTCTCCAATGAAAATAGGGATGTCCTAAGAAGAAGCGGGACATTCCAGTGTCAAATCAGAACCTGGGACAGCTTCTGTAAATCTGGGACTATCCCTAGAAAATAGGGGCACTTGCGGGGTGTCTGTTGAGAGAGACACACACACACACACACACACACACACCATTTTCTGTTTTGTAAAAATCAACACCAGAAAGATCGTTACTTCTGCATACCTCTGGGTTCACCTGATCATACAACCTCCCTCTAGTCTCTTATTGACCTCAGTTTGGGTCCATTCCAGCTGGCATTCACCCACCCAAGTTCGCTATTAAGACAGAATTATGATTATATCCACCACCACTCCCTGGTATCTCTGTAAGAATTATTATGTTTTTCCGCAAAGACTTCCAGAAAAGAAAAAGCTGCTGCTATGAACACTGGCAGGCTTTCTCCCCTTCTCTCTCTCTCTTGAGCTAGGTAACACATACAAACAGCACACCGGCAAAGTAGTACATATTTGTCTTTAGAAACTGTGAGCTTCTCCTGCTGATTAAATGTGTGTATATTTACAGTACATGCAGAAATCAATAAACCCTCAATGGTGCCTGCGCTTGGCACTTCATGGTGGAAAAAAAATATGACCTGAGACAATCCAAATGGTAGAGATCCTATTGATTTTTCCTGACTGCACAGAACGAGGAGGCAGCAGTCCCAGTTAACACTCTCCAACTGATTCACCTACAGTTTCAGAGCTATTACGGCTGGATATATCCCATTGATCTGAGTAAGGTGAAATACCATTTTAAAAATCCTCCTTGATAAAAGTTCTGTATAATTGTGAACTACCCACTTTTTTCCTGCTTGCTCCTGATGACATGTGGGCTGTTTATTTAATTCTAAGACAGAGATTTATGAAGCTCCTCACCAGCATTTATAGGGTGCTTTAAATCAACATTTTTGGTTGTACTCGAGGGTCACTTAAATAAATGTAGGTTTGTTTAAAAATTTTGTCCAGTTAACTACACTGAAATCTGTGATGCTCAAACCCTATTTTGATGCAGTATAAATATACTACAATATTCTGATACTTCACGATATTGCTATAGAATGCAGATGTTTTGCAACGTTACAGAAATAGCTGTAAAGTATCCTTGGATTGTGAAATATTATGGAACGCATTTTAATTACTGTTGCCACATGCGCAGACTATAAAACAGACATGTCTAATCAAAGCTTTAAAAACATACTAAACAAAGTCTTTAAGACTACGTTTTGTTTCAACAATCGATTTCAAATCAAAATGAATAGATTAAATCTGAAAATTGCTGATCAAAATCACGATGTTTCATGGATGTTAAAATACTACTCAGTGTTACAGTTACAATGCCGATTTTGAACGATCTTTGTAAAATGCACAGGACTCATGGAGAAAATGTCATTTTACTGGACAGGAGCTCTTCACGTAAAAAACACACACCTTAGCAATTCTTTATCAGGATACAACATAAAGACTTTTCTGTTGTTGGTGGATCATTGTTTCTCAGAACTAGGGAAGTTTGAAGATGTCGGGCCAATGACATGATTAGGCTTGTGAAGAGGAAGTGACAGGATTCATTCTAAAGGTGCAACCTGCTGATTGAATCATGACTCAGTGTGGGATGTGTGTTTGCTCAGAGAAAATCATCCTCGTGGGTTCTTGGCCTGAGAACTGTGTCACCACAGTGGTCCAAGGAAGAACAAAGAGACGGGGGGAAGAACTACATCTGGACTAGTTAACCCACATTTGGACCCCAACAGGGCACCGAGAATCTGCACAGGCAAAACTGTGTAACCACATTATAGCGACTTTAAGAACGTCTGCGTGAGCTTGCTTTTCTCTCCTCCCTCCTATTCCTCCTTCCTTGTTTGTCATGTCTTAGACCATGGGTAGGCAAACTAAGGCCCAGGGGCCAGATCTGGCCCAATCGCCTAATAATAATAATAATAATAATAATAATAATAATTTATTATTTATACCCCGCCCATCTGGCTGGGTTTCCCCAGCCACTCTGGGCAGCTTCCAACAGAACACTAAAATACAATAACCTATTAAACATTAAAAGCTTCCCTAAACAGGGCTGCCTTCAGATGTCTTCCAAAAATCAGATAGTTGTTTATTTCCTTGACATCTGGTGGGAGGGCGTTCCACAGGGCGAGTGCCACTACTGAGAAGGCCCTCTGCCTGGTTCCCTGTAACTTGGCTTCTTGTAGTGAGGGAACCGCCAGAAGGCCCTCGGCGCTGGACCTCAGTGTCCGGGCAGAATGATGGAGGTAGAGACGCTCCTTCTAAATCTGGCCTGTGGACAGTCAGCGTGTTTTTACATGAGTAGAATACATCCTTTTCTTTAAAATGCATCTCTGGGTTATTTGTGGGGCCTGCCTGGTGTTTTTACATGAATAGAATGTGTGCTTTTATTTAAAATGCATCTCTGGGTTATTTGTGGGGCATAGGAATTTGTTCATTTCTACCACTCCCTCAAAATATAGTCCGGTCCCCCACAAGATCTGAGGGACAGTGGACCGGCCCCCTGCTGAAAAGGTTTGCTGACCCCTGGACTGTAAGACAGGACAGGAACCATCTTGGTACTGACTTTTTAAAGCCATTCTGGGAGCCATCTTGGATAAAGGGTGCAATAGAAATGAGTTAAATGAATAAATGGAAATACATAAATGCATAACCAATTCTGGCCGGGCAGCAAAATTAAAAACTGTACCTCGACGGTTCCAAATCAAAGGCATTAAAAATCTAAACAATGTTTACATCGTCAAACTATTGGCCATACTCCCAATCTCCTAAAACCAGGGGGAGAGAAATGGCATAAATGCAGAAAGTAAGGGCAATCTCTTACGAGATGAATGTTGAAAGACCGAGCAAGTGAAGTTTAAGCAGTATAAACAGACTTACGCAGCGCTGGTAGGCTGAGAGCTGTGTTCAGCTGCTGAGGCAATTTAGCGATTCATAAAACAGAACAAGTGGAAGCCAGAAACAGAACATCGCAATGCAGAATGTTCCTTTTAAGGGTTCAGTTGGTGAACGATGCCTTCTTTTCAGGAAATTCCAGTCCATTCCCTCAGTTTACTTTCTCTCCCACCCACAATATTCAGTTGGCAGCCTGTGACTAGAGTATGCTTAGTCCTCACTGGACTGTTCTTCTTTCCCACATAGCCAACTTTTGGGGGAGACTTTACAGAATCAACTTGGCCTGAACTATCACAAGCCTTCTAAACGCAAACCACTTCATTTCGGAGGACAGGACACAAACTATTATGGCAAAGTTGACTATAATAAGGAATTATTTTCAAGTGTACATAACTGCATAAGTGTATGAACCAGTATTATAGTATTGTGTGTTTACTATTCTTTTGTTGGGAGCAGCCCAGAGTGGCTGGGGCACCCTAGTCAGAGGGGCGGCATATAAATAAATAACGAATAATAATAATAGTAATTACTGCTGCTACTACTACTACTACTACTATTATTATTATTATTATTATTATTATTATTATACAGTATTTCCCTTTCTCCTACCTTTCAGGCTCCACCAGGACCACCCGGTCCAAGAGTTAAGTTGGATATGTTCCCTATGATGGTGTCAGCATAAAATAAAGAGTTGGTCCACTATCCTCAGTAGGGGATATCAGTTTGTTTTTGTTCCTGTTTTTATAATGTATCTTGTGTTCTCATTTTGTATTTTTTTGTTGCGAACCGCCCTGGGATCTTCAGATGAAAGTTGGTATATTATTATTATTATTATTATTATTATTATTATTATTATTATTATTATTCCATTTTATTTTGACGAGTTCCATTTGTTGAAAGGCAGGCAGTGAATATTCTCGGGGAGATAGGAAGTCTTTATTAGCCCTTACTTGAAATATTTTGATGCTTTTTAAGCACATTTCAAAGGTGATTGACCGAGAGAGCAATTCATCAAGCCCTGTGGTTGCACAACCTCCACTTATTTTAATAAGGCTTGTGAGGGACCAATCCAAACCCCACTGAGATGAAAGGTGGCTGTTCTCAGCAGCGCTCGGTGGATTGCACTTTGTGTGTGTGTGTGTGTGCATCTGTGCACACGCACGCCTGTGTGCGAGGCACCTTCTCCCACAACAGCCTGTTAACGTGTTTGGAAATTTACAAGATTTGCTCTTTCATGCCGTATGGGGGGGAAACCTGATGCTACAAAAGAACGTTGAAAAGGAGGCAATTATTTCCCCACCCCCAACGATGGAGAAAACCTCTGATCGATTCTTATATGAAGGGGCTTTTTGTTACTCAAGCGGGACAAAAAAAAAAGGGAGAAAAGGCACAATTAAAGGTGAGTTTAAAGCTCACTAGAAATGTACAGAGCATCAGCAAAATCTGAGCAGTGCTCCGCTTTGGAATTGTTTTTCTACTTCTCGGTTCTTTTAAATGGTTTTCTATGGCAGGGACATTTTTCTTAATTAGTCACAGCTAATTAGTGTTCTGGCATAGACAAGTAATCAGAAATGTCAGAGCTGCAAGGCTACATCTCCCTAATCCTTTGATAATAATTTAGCCTCCTGGGAGGGCCTCAAGCTGCGGTAAGTAGTGGCTTGACAATAAGGCGAAATTAGGTGGGCACAGACCATTAGGATAGAGAAATAAAAAAGCACTACCAGGTCCTGCTGAGCACCATCAGGCAACTAACTACATTGCCAGATGAGGTGCCTGTTTAAGCCGGTGTTGTTAATTAGCTGATTCTACCAGACCTGCTGCATATGCCCAGGTGCATCAGGCAAAAATGTCTCTTTCTGGCTTTGTGCCAAGTGACGGTTGTGTTCTTTCTGAGCTTCTTGAAACCCGATAGCAGAAGTCCACATATTTCTCAAAGATTATTTTGACTTATCAAAGAAATACGCAGCTCAACAAGCTACAATGCATTGTCTGGTGAAGCTCCCTCTAGGGAGTTAGTCACGCTTCTCTCAAATTTCCCCCGATTTTCATTCTCATGCAGGCTTTCGATTCAGGAAGAGGACTTTTAAGAGCTCACTAGCCCAGCCTCAACTTGCAGGAGATGTTCTGGCATAGAATCGAGATCAAAAGAAGAGCTTGCTTTAAAAAAAGAAAGAGAGAGCGTCAAAGCCCCAAACTTGCAAACAATAATTTAACGTGGCAAAATGGAAGATGATGCGCTGAAACTCACTTGACAAGGTTGTAATCTGAGAACGAGCTGTTTTGAAAGCTGAAGTTTGTATCTTGAAAGAGCAGGAGAAAACACACACACAGACACTGAATTATGGCAATGAATACTAAGTGTGAATTATTAAAGGTAAAGGGACCCCTGACCATTAGGTCCAGTCGTAACCGACTCTGGGGTTTGCGGCGCTCATCTTGCTTTATTGGCTGAGGGAGCCGGCGTACAGCTTCCGGGTCATGTGGCCAGCATGACTAAGCCGCTTCTGGCGAACCAGAGCAGCACACAGAAATGCCATTTACCTTCCTGCCGGATTGGTACCTATTTATCTACTTGCACTTGATGTGCTTTCGAACTGCTAGGTTGGCAGGAGCAGCGACTGAGCAATGGGAGCTCACCCCGTCGCAGGGATTTGAACCGCGACCTTCTGATCGGCAAGTCCTAGGCTCTGTGGTTTAACCCACAGTGCCATCCGTGTCCCTCCAAGTGTGAATTATTAGGACAGAGTTAAAACAGACTTCAACAGGACAGAAAAGTGCTATTGAAACCACAGCAGTATCGAAAATATTGATGGCAAAAAAACATTCAAACATGAAATAAATAAGTTATGAGAGTCCAGGCCACAGTGGCAGGATGCTACCATTCGATGTAATAAATCTCCATATGTACAAAGCTCAGTCTTGGGTGGGCAGTTAAAATGCATCATAGGCTGCCATGTGGCCAACCAGCAAGTTCCTTCAAAAAAGGGCAGAATGCAGAAGTAATGCATATAGTATTTTCTTACTTAAGACTGAGAACAAATGCTCACAGATCTCCATTACGACACCGCAAACTTCAGAAAAAGAAACCCTGCTCCACCAAGCAGCCTCTTGTGTATCACAGAGCCTGCATTAGCCTGTGCCTTCCTTCGACGGGAAAATGCTGAAATGTGGTAAATGTTATTAGCATTCAATTCAGATTGTTGTTATACCCCCAAATCACGGAACCATCTGTTTCATTGGATGCAAAAAAATAAACATTAAAATGCACATCAAGAATGGTTATGACCAAGTCAAGAGTGCCGTTCCCATACGACTGCCTTCGACATGAAAGCATTGCTTGTGCTACAAAACAAAGGTCAGAGAAAGTCAAAAACAACAAAAATAGCAGATTATATGCATTGGTCGCTCCAGTCCTTCAGAGTCAATGGATTCTGCCAGCTTAAACGCTAGGTCACAGAGAACGTTCTTACCAACTCCTTCCTTATGTGCAACATGAGGCATGTACTTAGGCAGAGATTTAGCATTCAATGCCAATAATATATTGGTAGCAGAGAAATCACCTCTCATTTTCACCCAACACCCAGAAGTGAACTGACCGAAGCTGATTAAAGGAGGAGGAGGAGGAGAAGAAGAAGAAGAAGAAGAAAAAGAAGAAGATGATGATGATGAAGAAGAAGGGAAAGGACCATTTTCAGGGGCAGCTTTCAAGTTGCTGAAATGGTGTAGCTACCCCAACCCCCCTTGGCCAACATTTGAACAAGATCTTTTGGGAAGGCTGCACTGGTCTCGCTCCCACAAGCTACTAACATCTTGGCACTCAGATGTGCAGATTCAAAGTTGGAACAGCAAGGCAAGGGCATCGAGAGACGTGTTCTTGTGGCTGGCCCTTGACATCGGAGCCCCTGTCTTTTGGAAACTCCACCAAGCCAATAATATTTCCCAGAAATACGACAATTCTTTTTGGTTTTCAAGTGAGTGGTAAGGCCTGAGGTTCAACAGCTGCAGAGTTCCTTTAATCTATTCTGGGCATATGGTATTTCACATTTTAATTGGGCATATTGTTAACTACTCCAATCCCTAGAGATAGGGTGGGTTATACATGGAAATGGGCTATGGAGGAGGGAATCACTGGAGGTACTCAAAAGACGTACATAGCTTAGCAACAAAGTTTCCGACCAAATGTGTTACAGGGGTGCATTTAAACTAAGAGCCGATTCGAACGGTTGGATTTTTCTACGTATTCATATGTCTGATCACATGGAGACTAGCTAGCATGAACATGTGGAGAGCCAGCAGCAATTTCTGTGATTGCAACTACTGGAAAAAATGAAGCCACGATCACACTAAGCTTTTGCAAAACAGCTGTTTAATCAGGACGAAGTTAGTAGTGTAGATTGACCCTCCAAATGGAAGAAAACTCCATTGGCCACATTTGAAAGCTTGGGCAGAAAGAAAGGGACAACTTGTGCTCAGTTATTACACTGTAATTATTTCATCTCTCTCTCATTGGAATCTATCTATTATACTTCCAACCCATACATTCTAAGTCCATTTTGTGATATCCGAGAATGGTGAATCCATGTTTTCTATGATTAGGATGAACAACCACAGAATACATGCAGTACATCCACCAACTTGGTTTCAATATCTTTTGATGCAACTGGTATTCAAAATAAGCTTCATTTTGCAAGCTGAAAACGTGCAAAAAGAAAGAGGCCAAGAAGCAAGGCCCATGGCCATTGGGTAAGTTGCTCTTCTTGACTAAGGTGGTTTCAAAACCTACATAATATTACCAGCATCATTTCTGTCCAATCAATTGGAGATTGACAGAAGGCAGCCAACAGTCCACTGGCAGGTCAACAGTCATTTCCTATTGGACCAGCCATAAGAAGAATGTTCCCACGCATCATTTTCTTCTTGACTTTTGGCTCACTGACTTCCTCTTGGGGCTCTGGTGAGGGTCTCCTTGCAAGCCATGAGGACTTTCCAGCTCTCTCTCACACCATTTCTGGTTAGAGTTTATTTCCTGATGCCATGCGTATACGTGGTCACACATGAGTCTATTGTGCGTAAGGGGGATGCCTGTCATGTATAATTTAGCTGAGATTCCTGCATTCCTGGGGGTCACATTAAGTAACCCTCAGGATACTTTCCAACTCTACAATTCTATGATTCTATGACTTGGTGGGCTTGGGTCTGATCCAGCACCACTAACTATTCTGTATTCTGCTCTGGTCAGACCTCACCTGGAGTACTGTGTCCAGTTCTGGGCACCACAGTTCAAGAAGGACACTGACAAACTGGAATGTGTCCAGAGGAGGGCAACCAAAATGGTCAAAGGCCTGGAAACGATGCCTTATGAGGAACGGCTAAGGGAGCTGGGCATGTTTAGCCTGGAGAAGAGGAGGTTAAGGGGTGATATGATAGCCATGTTCAAATATATAAAAGGATGTCACATAGAGGAGGGAGAAAGGTTGTTTTCTGCTGCTCCAGAGAAGCGGACACGGAGCAATGGTTCCAAACTACAAGAAAGAAGATTCCACCTAAACATTAGGAAGAACTTCCTGACAGTAAGAGCTGTTCGACAGTGGAATTTGCTGCCAAGGAGTGTGGTGGAGTCTCCTTCTTTGGAGGTCTTTAAGCAGAGGCCTTAACTATTCCAAGAGCCTGAAACTGCACTTTCATTTTTGTAAATTAAACACACATCTGGTGGGCCCACAGAGATCCCTTAAAAAAAAAAAGTAGAGCACCCAAGACTTGCAAGAAATAGCATTCTTCTACTTTACTTGACACCTTCTCTCCTTTTCATAACAGACATTATCTTCATATTTATTTCGCAAATGACAATATGTCAAACTGATATGTAACCCAAAGAAATGTGAAGAAGCATTATTATTTCAGGGAAAGAAGCATATATGTGGATCAGAAAGCATGTTTACCACAGAAATAATATTTTTTAATGAGCAACATTCACCTTTGCCACATGACCAGGTTAACACCAGCTAATTTTATTTTTTAAGTCGGTTACTTTAGCATCTCATTTACTAAGCCTAATGCCAATTAAAACTCCGCTGGAACAGGTAGAGATGGTGGCGCATTGTTAATATTTCACACAGGAATGTGAATCTGTGTCTAAACAACTAGGGTGAGCTTTGTGAGAGAGCTCTTACTGCTGTTATTGTGGAGGAGAAAGTGGCAAGATAAAAACTGCTGTCACAGTGTGTGTTGTAGAGACAGCTGAAGCACATCGACACGGCTTTCACAATTGGAGGCGTCGGTTTGCCAATAGCTACAACAAAAGCCCTTTTAAAAAGCACAGGGGACTGAGTTCTCCAGTGCGATGCAACAGATCCATAGCAATTTCTTAGCCCAGTTCCATGGATTTTAGAGAGTACGGTTTTGGAACCAGGTGATATACGGCAACTCAGATGTTTACTTTTTAGGCCACTTTTCACCCCTAACGTGGGCTGCTGAAGTAGATCACGTAAAACCCCCAAGCCAAAACACAACCAAGTAACCAAAGTTATAGTTAAAACTAAAAACTTAAAACCGGAGGCTTGCATCCAGTGCAGTGCTAAGTAAGCATAAGGATTCCTGCTGGTGCTATAATAATAATAATAATAATAATAATAATAATAATAATAATAATAATAATAATAATAAAAAATTATTTATACCCCGCCCATCTGGCTGGGCCTCCCCAGCCACTCTGGGCGGCTTCCATAGAAACCAAAAATACAGTAAAATATCACACGTTAAAAACTTCCCTGAACAGGGCTGCCTTAAGATGTCTTCTGAATGTCAGGTAGTTGTTTATCACTTTGACATCTGCTGGAAGGGCGTTCCACAGGGCGGGCGCCACTACCGAGAAGGCCCTCTGCCTGGTTCCCTGTAGCTTTGCTTCTCGCAATGAGGGAACCGCCAGAAGGCCCTTGGCGCTGGACCTCAGCGTCCGGGCAGAATGATGGGGGTGGAGACGCTCCTTCAGGTATACTGCTATGGGATTCCTACCCCCTTCTCCCTGACACAGGACTCCAGCATCTGTCCTGGGGTTTCTCCCAACCACCCAGAGCAGAGTTTTGGAGGGTTTGTAGTGTGGGAGGAGAGGGGGTGAAGTCCTGTTGTGCAAGCAGGAATTATTGTGCTGATGGGATGCTGACTTAGCACCACATTGGATACAAGACCAAAAGGACACGGTTAAAACAGCCATAGATTAGAAGCCACGTGGAATAAATATGCTTTCACTGCCCACCTAAAGCCCATCAAGGATGGCACTTGCCTCGGCTCCTTTGGGAGGGGAGTCCAGCATAATCTAGCTTGTAGCCAGGGGGGAACAGAGCGTGGTTCTCCTCCTTCCCACCCCATTTAAATGCCCAGGTAAAGATGAGTTGCCCTTTAATGCCTGGCCCCAATAAAGAAAAGCCTAAAACCTGTTTTTTCATCACCATGGGCTCATAGGAGTTGGGCTACAAACCAGCTCTTCCCTGTGCAGAGGATTGGTGTTGCATTTTTTGAAAGTTCTCTCTAATCGTATAACAATTTGTGAATTTCCAATTGATCTTCCATAAGTTTTCCCATTGGGCCATGATTATTGAATGGCCAAAATCTTGTGACCACCGGGTGAGAGGGTTAGTTAAAGGGGAGGAGAAGGAGGGAAGAGAACAGCGTGCTCCTTCTTCCTGTGAGTTCTCTTGCTGCTCAGTAAGCGCAGTTAATAGGCATGGTCTTTGCTGGGCACATTCAGAGATCCAGACCCATATAGGATGATGCTAGCAGCTTGCAAGTCCCAGGTAAGAATCACCACCAGATGCTGTGGTCCAGCACAAAGACCGTTACCTGATCTATGTTTTCCTATTCCCTCCCCAATCCTAGCTTCCACCATGGCATCTCACAGCTGAACAGGTAAACTCCATCTACTGGAAAGCCCTATGTTTGTCTGACTTAAGGTAGAAGTTCTATATGGTTGCAGTGACTCATTCATGAAAGCTAGACTGCTTCAGGAGTGGGCAACCCATGCCACAAGCAGGCCCCACATTAGGGACTTGTCCTAATAACTTTGGCGTGCAAGTCAATTTAGTCAATGGTCTGTTTGACATGTAACGCTAGACCATGGTTTAGTGCTGCAAGACATGAGCCTTGGCGGGCCCTGAACAGTTTGATCCTGGGAATGTTGAATGATGTTGGATTGAAATTGAGTGGTTTCTAGCTGTAATGATATAAAGGAATATGGGGAAAAAAGGTTTGGATAGAAAATAAGGCGATACTATAAGCTGTAATGCTTTAAGTTAAGGATTTGCTGAACAAATAATTTGAGATGGAATACAAGAAGGGGAGGTATGAGGAGGTCAGAGAAATATGTTACTGAAAAGTGGGTATTATGAACTACATGTTTTTTAATCTTTTTGTTTGTTTTTTGTTTGTATAAAAAATTGAAAATCTTAATAAATATCTTATAAAAAAAAATTGAACAGTTTGATCCTGGCTTGATTGAACAAAATAAAACAAATATCGAAGCAAAAGCTCTCTGTTCACCAGAGGAGGGTGTAGGGAAAGAGGTAAAGATTCTTTCCCATTAAGTACTAAACAATGGTTTATGATTATGGGCAGCCTAGGCCAGTAGGGTTGCCATATTTCAAAAAGTAAAAATCCGGACAGAAAATAAATTGGACGTTTTTGAGCTATTTCTGAGGAATATCAGCAAAAACGACACTGCGGACATGGGCTGCCATACGTCCGGATTTTCCTATACATTTAGCTGATTTCCACCTGGACGCTGCTTGCGGGTGCAATATTCTGGATATGTTTCTGTAAATTCCAGACATATGGCAACCTTATAGGCCAGTGACTTAGATAGTATTAAGTGCTACTTTATTACCTAACATATATACTTCATAGAAGCCTGTTACTAGGTATAGAGGCTATTTGTAGGAAAAAAACAACAGGAACTGAACTTGCACTTATTTTGGAACAAACCCATTCACTTCAATGTTAACTCAACTGGCATACTTGCAACTTTTTTTCTGGTCATAGCAGCAATACTCCTTGGTTGCCAACACAAATAAAAGTCACAGCTGTTGATTCCAGAAAAGTTACGGTATAACAAACTCTGAGGAAGCCCAACAACCAATATTATTATATCGAAGCGCAGTACTTTCTGTTTCTCTTGTATTCAGCTTATCCAGTCAAACCATTTCTTCAAAAAACTTTTCACGAGGTCTTGCTTACTGATTTGAGCAAGTGCATGATTATGCAGAAATGATGTTATGAGAGGCTAACATTCAAAATAAAAAAATAGGCATGGAAAAGAAAGAAATAAGCAGATTGTGTCCCTCAGTTCATCTCCTGTCTCCTGAAAAAGATGTGCCTGTTTTTACAGACTCATTTACGCGGTGCTTTGGAATGTCTTTCTGATTTCAGTGTTGCGGGGCTGACTTTACCTTGTAGTCGCAAGGTGGACGATAATGATGTTTTTCTTTCCTTTTCTTGCCTACATACATTTCCTCATCTGAAAAGACTCCATGAGAGGAGTTAACTCCTGGTGTCTTCTCATGGGCTTCTATTTAAGCATGGGAAGTTGGAGAGGGAGCCGAGATCAGTGTCCTTGCTGATTTTCTTTAAGGAAAACCTTTCCTTTTGCCTTAAAACCCCCCACAAAACTTTATGCACCGATTTCTTTGGCAAGGAAAGAGAATTCACTCAAAAAACCCCAAGAACCAGGAGCAGCATGGTAGACAGCCTCCCAGCTCCCTGTGATTCTAGGAAAGTCCAGCTGAGGGCATCATGGGGTTTTCTGGAAGCTTGGACACCCTAGGAAAGCTGAAGAAGAGCAAAGACCACCAGAGAGACGATTTGTAGAATGAAAGGGCAATCATAAACCCCATCCACGTCCGCCCTTGCAAACTACCTAAAAGAATTTATCCAAATCTCTCTGATAGTTTTTGGACGCATCGTCCCCCTCATCAACTGAAGGAGAATGGTTAAAAATTGGAAGAAATCCAAGTCTTCCTAGTCTGCGGACTTGATTGAGCTCTGTGATGACAGATCCCAAAATCTTTGTTGAAGCATTGGGGATGATCCAGTGAATTATTAGATGTGTACTGTACAGAAAAACAACAGTAGCTTAACTTTCCCAACTACTGGATGCCATGTTGAATGTCTGGTTGTTGTTGTTGTTTTTTTAAAAAAACATTTTAGCACAGAATCAGGACTGTGTGCTCAGTACATCGCAGGAGCGAGTGCTATGGATCTGGCCCAATGCCCACTGAAATCTCTATCAAGGTTCCTATCTAAGTTTTAAACATTTGGAGAGAGTGAAATCACAGTGCAAACAGGCAGAAAGCCTAAGAAATGAACCATATGCTTGCAGATCCCGCTGCAACACCAAACTGATGCAGAAGTTGCTAATATGTCTCTGGTACTTTCTAAAAATGCCAGCTGGAGGGATGGAGTTGTTCCCCCCTCCCTTTCTACCTCTGCAAGGCATCGTAGCTTTCGCAAATAAATAAATAAACTGTTCTTTCACACATACTAACACTTAGCTTATTAAAACAGATGATACTTTTCAAAAATAATTTTAGAACTGTTCAGAAGTGTCTGTAAGGAAAGGGACTGAGCGCTAAAGTCAAGCTCCTTCCGAGCAGTCAAGCTAACAGACGACAAACGGCGACACGACATACCCACGTCGGAGAGTCTTGCGAAGCGAGACCTTCCGCAAACTACCGCGAGCGAAGTGTCACCGCAAAGGCTGTGAATCGCTGTTGTGAAAACATTTGCGGCAACTTGCATAATTAAACGAAACTGCCAGAAAAGCTTTCTAAAATGCCGTGGAGATGGAACATAAATAAAGATGCACCGCCGTGGCAAATGGTAAGGCGAATTCAGACCCAGGGCAGGAACTGACCGTAGTGAACTGCAGAAGGAAGGTAGACTTCTCCAACAGTCTTAGGGGAGGCTGCCAGAGGAGTCTGGGCTTACCCAGACTGATGCGCTCAGTGCTCTAAATACACATAAAATGGGATCATGATATTTCTAGCTACTGAGAGCAAGCGACTTATGAGTTCCTTGTCGTGTGTGTATGTTGCTGTCCTGGAATATATTTAATAGGGCTAGTTCTGGAGTTGCTTCTATTGCCTGTTTTGTTCTTTTGGAGATTTCGTGAAGTGAACATAGACCATTGGTAACAAAATGTATGGGAAACCGCCCTATTGTCAGGGACCACGCTGAGGAGGACTGCACTGAGGAAGAATGGTGGGAGCCACCCCTCCCCCTGAATCTATCAGGAGCAGGAAGACAGTATAGATTTGGAACAGTGGTTTGCAGAGGGGCATAGTTCAGAAGGCAGAAGCTGGGGAATACTGGATAGGGAACAGCTAGCAGAAGAAACACTAGAAGAGAGAGAGAGTTAACAGATTCACAGTTTCTGGACAGCATTCACCCCCCCTTCTCCAAAGACATGAAGAGCTCAGAATGTGTTATAACAGAAAGCACAGAAGGTACAACATCAGATTACAAGATGTAGGAGTGATGTAGATTAATAGGGACGGAGTGGGGGAGCGAGCCTTAATTGGGAGCACCGCCATTTCTAGGTAGACGTGTTCTTTTATCTCTCACTGTGATTATTAAAGAATCTAACTGGTAAGAAATTCCTTTCGTTTGATCTTTTTATTTACTGCCACGGGGGAGGAAGCTGATTCCCTGAAGCCTGACACCTATAGAAAAGTTAACCAGCAAACGTAGACTAGCACACAGACAAGCCTTCATCCCGATATGGTTCCTCTTTATCACATACACAGCACTACGAGACAACCTATCCCCCCCAAGAGCACACAAATCAATCTAGCTAACCAGACCCAACAACCTAGCTCCCCCCTGCAAACAAGCCATACTGCAATCAGCTGAACGCAACCAACCAAACTCCGGACCCCCAAACTCTTGCAATATCAATATAAATATATATAAAAACAAAGGACCTACCCGCATGATGCTGACACAAACCCCGATGCTAACACTAGGCAACAGAGCAAAATAACATCTTTCCCTCCTCTTTTCCCTCAGCTGAAATATGTCTATGACCAAAGTATCTCTCACTAAATGTAAACGAACTGGGAAAAAGACTGCATCACTTCAAAGTGGAGGTGACAGATGATACCTTTCCCTGTTTATCTGTTTTGTAACCCTCAAAAAAACCTTAATAAAAAATATTTTTTTAAAAAATCGGGATCACAGCTCTCTGTGGGGAGAGTCGAGGGGCTGAAGTTTGCAACACTCCGAGGAAATAGATCACTCAGAAGAACGGTCCGTACAGACCAGTGCAAGTGTATATGTTTAGATCGTCCAAAAGCCTGCTCATTTATTTATGCTTTTTAAAAATTTGCATACTGGCTTTCATCCGAAAATCACAGGGCAGTTTACAGAGCTCTACAATGAAAGTGTGTGTCTGTGGCAACTTTGCATTAGGAGGACAAGAATGCAAAGTCAGAGCAGGAGGGATGGAGAACAAGGCAGAGAACGTGGAGAGTGAAAGGTGGACTCATGCTTGGGAGTTTTATCTTTGTGTGAGCACTCGTGACATCCAGGAGGGACGCCCATCAATGGAAATGCAAAGTGGAAGTCTGAAGTGTGAGTGAGGGTCCTCTCTCAACTGTTATCTAGGTAAAGGTAAAGGGACCCCTGACCGTTAGGTCCAGTCGTGGCCGACTCTGGTGTTGCGGCGCTCATCTCGCTTTATTGGCCGAGGGAGCCGGCGTACAGCTTCCGGGTCATGTGGCCAGCATGACTAAGCCACATCTGGCAAACCAGCGCATGGAAATGCCGTTTACCTTCCTGCTGCAGCGGTACCTGTTTTTCTACTTGCACTTTGCGTGCTTTCGAACTGCTAGGTTGGCAGGAGCAGGGACCTAGCAACGGGAGCTCACCCCGTTGTGGGGATTCGAACCGCCGACTTTTTGATCGGCAAGCCCTAGGCTCTGTGGTTTAACCACAGCACCACCCGCGTCCCTCAACTGTTATCTAGTTGCGGCCAAACTCTCAGACTACAGCAAAGGGAGATCGGCGAGGAAAGGAAGAATCTGTTGGCTCTGCTGAGTCACCAGCAACTTCTTTCTCTTCTTCTTCTTCACGAAATGTTGCCATTCCAGCCAGCCATTGCAAGAACTAAGAACTAGCCCACGAGTTAGTTTCCCGCATCCTTATCCCATTTCCTTATGTGTTGTGGTTTTTAGATTTTGAGCCTGAGGGCAGGGACCGCCTTAATTTTATTTGCAAGCCAATCAGGGGGCAGTTTGTCAGCTGAAGATTGGGGGGGGGCAAGAGGCTTTGAATAAACATACACAATGGAGCTTGTGCAAAGCACATGGTTTAGGAGAGATTGGGAGGAGATGACGACCAAACTGAGAATAATTCCTGTATATCCCATCTAAAAGATATTTCATCTAAAGCCCCACATACAGGATACCTGGCCACGTACTATTAGAAGGGGACTATTGACAGTTGATAGAGAGAAAAGCAGAATGGATTTGCCTTGCTTGGACCAGCATAGGATATAGCAACCAGTTATGTGAACCACTGTGATAATTTCATCTATTTAAGATCAGAGTGCAGAGGATTCACCAAAACATAACATCCCATCATCACCATCACCATCAGGAAAAGCAATATTTCAGAGTTCCCAAGACCCTCTACTTTGTGGCAGCTTTTTTTTTTTTTAAAAAAAAAGATAGGGTGAAGTTATAATGACAGCATAGCCCTAGTATCTTTATACTAACTTATTTGTCAACCAGTATCCCTCTTGGGTATAGAATAGTTAAGGCCGGTTTGTGAATGCGGCAATAACCAACAAAAACAAGCATCTTGCTCTGCAGTTGCAGCCCGAAAGAGCAGCTCATAATATTCAGACAGACCACTTAGGATTCAGACAGCTACTTATACTTACATCAAACAGTTTTTCTATGTACATTTCTTCATTGACCTTATCGCGAAGTATGTCTTGGTTCTGACGAACAAACGTTATGTAAGTGTCTGCTAGATCCATCCCCGGTTTCTGTGAGAGGGGGAGAGAAAGAAAGATTGGGGGCAGGGGCAGGAGGAAAGACCACAGAGGTATAACTTGCACTGTGTGATAAATCTTATTCTTCAGGTAAACACACATTTATACAAATAATAATAATAATAAAAACATGCACATATGCACATCATTTTGTCTCATCCAAAATCCGTATCAGATTTGACAGAAATTTACAGCAGGTCTGGAATTTAAATTTGGTGAATGTGGAGTCCGGTTCTTCTAACAGAAGCAGACTCTGGTCTGTTTTCAAAGAGCTTCCCTCCCCACCCCCACCTCCCCAATATATACAGTAATGCATGTTTCAAGTGTCACTGATATATATTTTCTTTCCAGATGTGTATTTTGCAGGTGCTGACACACAGAGGCAATCATACGGAAAGAAAAAGAAAAACATAGCAGTGCACAGTAGTGAGAGGAAAATGCTATAATTTGATTGTGAATGGAAAGGCTTCTATAAATACCATGAGACGTTTCATGCGCAATACTATGAAAAATATATATATTAAAGTCCATTATATTTACTCATCCATACATACACAGTTGTGGTCTGCAGTCTGGATGTATAGTAGCATAGCATGGATATGAAAACAAAAGATGGATACATTACAAGTCAAGAAAACACACAGTACTTTTTACTGTTCTCCCTCCTTCCCTGCCCCGCCCCAGGTTGGTCTTGGAATCAACCCAAGTTTGAGACTGAGGAATTCACATGACATAGTTTGGAGGAGAAACTTTAGGCGAATTCAACAGGCTTTCATTATTTCTTCACTTGCCTGATCTGAAAAGTTTCAAAGTGTTGGCAGGATGAAGACCCTAGGACAGAGGTTTTCAACATTTTTGAGTCCATGGCTCCCTTGACCAATGAAATTATTTCTTCGGCACCCTTGTCGCACTCAGGAGCCCAGTTAGGTCACCCCTTGCCTGCAAAGCTGGCAGCCTCTTATAATGGAAATGGTGCCCACCTGAGAGGTGCCGGAACTGGGTTCTGGTGAGCTCTGGCTGAAAAAGCCATTATTATTATTATTATTATTATTATTATTATTATTATTATTATTATCCCACGCTTCCTTCTGAAAGAGTCCAGTGCGTCAAACATATTCACAGCAAGCTATTTTTAAAGAAGTATTCTAAAAACAGTTACAGTTAAACACCTCTAAAACAGTTAAAATGGTCTAAAAAATGTTCTCTCATCCAATTTTCTCAAGATTGCCAAGAATGGTGTCCAGTCATCAAATGCCTGGATAAACAGGAATGTTTTCAAATTCCTTCTGAAAAGCAGTAATCATGATTGAGACAAGGTGGGCGTATCACACCTTAAATGGTTAAAAGATCAGTGAAGGCAGTGAAGGTCCTGTGTGAGTGCCTGAAGGTGGTTGGAGGATGGATGGCTGCTAACAGATTGAGGTTGAATCCTGAAAAGACAGAAATACTGTTTTTGGGGGACAGTGGGCGGGCGGGTATGGAGGACTCCCTGTTCCTGAATGGGGTACCTGTGCCCCTGAGGGACCAAGTGCACAGCCTGGGAGTCATTTTGGACTCACAGCTGTCCATGGAAGAGCAGGTTAATTCTGTGTCCAGGGCAGCTGTCTAATAGCTCCATCTAGTATGCAGGCTGAAACCCTATCTGCCCATGACTGTCTCACCAGAGCGGTGCGTGCTCTGGTTATCTCCAGCTTGGACTACTGCAATGCGCTCTATGTGGGGCTACCTTCGAAGGTGACCCAGAAACTGCAACTAATCCAGAATGCGGCAGCTAGACTGGTGACTGGCAGTGGCCGCCGAGACCACATAACACTGGTCCTGAAAGACCTACATTGGCTCCCAGTACATTTCCGAGCACAATTCAAAGTGTTGGTGCTGACCTTTAAAGCCCTAAACAGCCTTGGCCCATTATACTTGAAGGAGCATCTCCACCCCCATCATTCAGCCCGGACACTGAGGCCCAGCTCCGAGGGCCTTCTGGCGGTTCCCTCACTGTGAGGTTACAGGGAACCAGGCAGAGGGCCTTCTCAATAGTGGCGCCTGCCCTGTGGAACGCCCTCCCATCAGATGTCAAGGAACTGAACAACTATCTGACTTTTAGAAGACATCTGAAGGCAGCCCTGTATAGGGAAGTTTTTAAATGTTTGATGTTTTGTCGTGTATTTAATATTATGTTGTTGTTGTTGTTGTTGTTGTTGTTGTTGTTGTTGTTGTTGTTGTTATTGGATTGTGGGTCTTTGTAGTTGTTCCTCTTTCCAATTATGTTTTTAACTATGTTAACGCTTAAGTCAGCATTGATCTTAACTTTAACTCTGATTAACAGGATACGCTGGAAAGCTTTAGTGCGAATACTGGTTAGCTTTAGCCATGGTTTTATGTCCTGATGTAACCATAATTAACACCAGTTGGGGGGAAGCCAGAGAGAGGTGAGGTGAGGGGATCTTATAGCTTACTCTCTTAACCATGACTAAAGGAATCAGGAGCATTGTGTGTTCAACACTTTTATTGATGTCCCTATTTCAGCACATCAGAAAAAACCCCACCAAATTATGTCACAACCTCTCTTGAGAGGAGGACAATGGCACTTTTTGTGCTTTGTACAGAACGTGGCGTATCTAATAAGTGTCGTTTTTGCATTAAAATAGCTCAAAAGTGTGTTTTTTAATCTTAATTTGCCTAAGAAGCTCAAGAACTTTGGCCAAAAAAAAAGCTCAACAACTTTTCTGTCCAGGTTTTCACTGTTCAAAATGTGGCAACCCTAATTTAAACTGAAGGTGTAGTAGTATTTCAACATTATGTATGTTACAGCAATGTTTTCAGGGGATTTCACAAGGAGGAAAAATGAAACCAAATTGTGATCAACATCACAAATGAAAAGCGTTTGGAAGCTAGTATTATGTTGAGGAGCAATTCTTCCCAACAAATTGCTCTTTAATATCTAGTGAAACATGCAAATTTGGTTTCAAGTGAGTTGTTGTTGTTTTTTCTTTAAAAAAAGAGATAGCCTGAAAGCAGTCGATTCTTTGGGGGGGGGGGTGGAATTCCCATTAGCAATCTTTCTCCCTTTTTCTTGGAAATGTTTACCTAATTTGTGACATATGGGAATTTCACACCTAGTGAATATATTTTCATGTAGCTTGTAGCATGAGACTCTAATCATTAGAAGAATATACACAAGAATGATAACTGCAACAGCTGGTGACATTTACCAATTAGAATTACAGTTCTTTAAAACACTATCTCCCCCCCCCCTCCAGTGTACACAGGGTAATTATCTCTGATAAATTGCTGGGGAAAAAATCTAATTTTCCTTTTAAATAGTTTTACTCACTGTCTATACATGCCTCGATAAACATGAATGATTCTCCAAAGAACTACTGTGGTTAAGTTCTCCTTTATAAAGCTAATGAAGCTGGATTAAACAGCTAATTAAGAGCCATTAAAACTCCCTTTTATGAAAATTTACTTAGGGAGCGCATTTGAAACAAAAAGCTCTACGGCACTTTCAAATATTTAAGATACACTACCTAAGTCACTAGAAACTTTTTAAAGGCACTATTTGAAAAGTGCTTCTCAAACAGAGCCTTTTGACTTGCAAGTCTAAGATCTGACAAGCTGCTTTGTTAACTGGCCTAGGATTCTTTATTTTAGAATTAAGGAGACAAAATATATTTCTGAAGCCATGTCAGCGTAAAGGGATTTATAGTTATTGAGCAAAACTGGAAAAATGGAATGGGGAAACGCAGAACAGAATTGTGAGTGTGCCTGTCTGCAAGTTAGTGGGTTGTCCGCTTACGGACTGGAGTTCTCACACAGGGAGTGAAAATTCAGAGTGCAAAGGTCACTATTGCTGTAGTTTTCAACCAGTATGCCATGGCACCCTGGGGTGCCTCAAATGAAGGTCAGGGGCGCCGCTGTTCCTCTTTCCTTCCCTGCACTCCCGTGTCTCTGCCTCCCAAAGAGAGAGGAGAGGAGGCTGAGGGAACACTCCACAAAGGAGAGTGTTTGAAAAGGGGTGAGAGGCTGCCAGCTCTGCAGGCAAGGGGTGACATAACTGGGCTCCTGAGCCCCACAGGGGTGCTGTGGAAAGAATGTAGCTGGTCAAGGGAGCCGTGGGCTCAAAAAGGTTGAAAACCTTTGCACTATTGGCATACTTTGCTCACTCTGTGGTGCTGCAACACCTTACATTGCTCTGCAAAACCAGGAATTTTGTGACCAACGACATGTTGTGACCTCACTTCCTGTTGAACAGGTTGTGACCTCACTTCCTGTTGAACAGGTTGTGACCTCACTTCCTGTTGAACATCAAGTGCTTGGTGGAGACTTATTAAATTCCACGCAGGCATTTTCGGCAAGCCTTTTCTTCATTTTACAGTTAATTTCAACTTATTTTATCTTTTTTTTGGTAACCTGATTACACAGTTCTTAAAAGCTGTGGTGTTAAGCAATAAGTGGAAATTCAGTATTAGACTCAGAACAGATCAACTGGAATGAATGGATCTAACTGAGTCACGTTCATAACTTTCAGCGGGTCAACTCTGAGTAAAAGTCAGCTCAGTACCACCCACAATTGTTGAAATGAAATAAATAAAACATCGCGCTGGTGGCAGCACTGCTACATCGGCAGCAGCCATCGCCCCAAAATACCGCACCACAACCCAAGGAAAACACATAGCTGGGCAGAAGCTGCTGATAAGGGGAAGGTTGTCACTCACCTGTCAGCATTATAAGCCTGTACTGTTATTTTGTAGGAACCATTTGCAATGGGATATTAAACAAGAGGAAGTAGAAGCAGCCATCTCAGGCAACGGAAGCAGTGCTGCTGCTAGAGAAGTACTACCGGTGCCGCAGAGTCGCCGACTCTTTGGCTTCCCAGGTAAGGGCAGCATGGCATAGTGGCCTGTTCCCGTTTTCCCTCAGCAGCGAAACGGGATGCACCGCTCCTGAGAAGCAGGAAGAGCTGGACCAGGCTGCCAAAACTCTGTCAGCTCAAGCTGGGCCTACAACCTTGCACACACCACCAAGGTAGACTATGTGAATGATTATTATTCATTGAATTTACTGTATTTTTCGCTCCATAGGACGCACCCGACCATAGGACGCACCTTGTTTTAGAAGGGGAGAACAAAAAAAACAAATTCTCCCCTCTTTGCTCAGCGCCCCTTCAACGAAGTGGCAGGAGAAACGGAGCCCCTTCCATCTCTCCTCCAGCTTCGCTGAAGGGGCGCTGCACAGCTCTCACTCTCTGCTGAAGCCAGGAGAGTTCCCGCTGAGCTCCAAAGGCTTCAGGCGGCCCCGACCCCTCTCGCTCTCCAGGCTTCAGCGATAGCAACGCGTAGCCTCCGGAGCGCAGAGGGAGCACTCCCTCTGCACTTTGGAGGCTTCGCGTTGCTATCGCTGAAGCCAAGGAGTCTGCATTCGCTCCATAGGATGCAGACATATTTCCCCTTAATTTTTGGAGGGGAAAAAGTGTGTCCTATAGAGTGAAAAATACGGTATATACCGCCTCATACCCGGAGGTTGAATAACTGCTAGTACTAGTTGGTAGGGCAGGGCTAGGCAGCACAGATTTCCAATGCTGGGGTTGCTGCTAGTTACTGAGAGAGGCAAGGCAACGGGGAGGTTTGCACAGTGTGGAAGCAGTGGCCTAAGAAGCGAATTGACTCTTCCACTGCACCTCCAACCCTGTCAACCTCCCCAGTGCCTCACCTCTGTTGGTAATTGGCAGTGATCCTGAAGCTGAGAGCTCCACACCATCTTATCCCTGCCAGCCACATCTGGTAATGAGACAGAGAACCCAGCTTAAAGTCATTCTTTTATAGAGCAATTTGTTACTGACACTTGGTGTATCGTGAAAGGTTTGAAGATGCGGGAAGCATCAAACTCTGCTCTGCGGTTCTTTAGGATTAGATGGCAGTGAGGAAGGGACAGCGGAAAGTAAATTTGGTTCAGCAAATGTCTGACAAATTGCTAAAAAACCCGACACAGTGGATCAATTGCCCAGTTTCAAGGGAGAAAAGGTACATTGGTCTGCCTGTTATTTTTTGGTAGAATATAGACATCTTTTTATCACAGTCAACAATGCGCAAAGGTAAGCTGGAAATCTGGAAACACAAAGGCATCAAGGCAGAATCCCAGGAAATGAAGCATGGTAACAGGGTTAGTGTGTCACTGTAACACATGTAACCAAATACCAGGGCAAGAGAAAAAAGGGAAAGAGTTTAAAACAAGGGAGTAAACTACAGCAGATTCTTTTCCTGAGGGTTAATCACTTGTTAACCTGGTAGGATGAAGATGATTTAAAAAGAGAGAGAGAGAGAGAGAGAAATTCCTTGCTAATTATATGCTTCTGCCAATGATCTTCCTGTGGCTTCACCTAATCCTGCAGGTGCAGGTCATGTCTCTCCATTCACTGGTAGGAGGGTCCGGTGCCTGGTAAAAACCTCTGTTCCCCACAGGGGTCCCCCCTCCCAGCCACAGATGCAAATACAGAAGAGCAGGCCAAACCTTTCAACTGAGCGTTAACAGTGTACCAGAAGGAGGGAGAAACACAGAACTGTCGCAATGCCTTCTTAACAAAAAAAGAGGGCATTCTTCTTCTTCATCATCTTTTTTTTAAAAGATCCAAAGTGTAAGAATTATTTGCAACCTAAAAAATCTACATTATAATTCATTAAGCAGAGCAAGAGCCTATAATGCAAGAAAAACAAGGCAGCTAAACAAAGCCAAGCCATTGCAGGTGAAAGGGCTGGGGATATTACTGACATCTTAACAATCTGTCAGAATCTTAACCAACAGCAATAGTGATAAAAGTAACAATTGCAAGCACGGCTTGGCTACATTTGGGTTAGTCAGATAACTTAATGGCTTGCCACAACCTCACTGGAAATCCAATTATGTATGCAAATACTGGGATGTTTATCCTCACTTGTGGAACTCAAAGGAAAATGTTATGCACATAAAGGATACATGCAACATGATCGTCTTTCTGCAGGGCAGGACTTACAGTAATTAGGGCTGGGCGATATATCGATATATCATCCAAAACTGGTTCGAAAGCCGTATCATGATATTGGTTTCATAATTTTTGACCTGGCAATATATTGTGAATCATGATGTGTGTGTGCTATGCAAAAATCACAATGTGGGGGAAACCGTGAAGCCAGCCAATGCCTTTACATACCTCCATCCTTATTTCAGACATTGTGATATATCAGCATATCACGATGTTTAGCTGGTGAAGCTGAAAAGCAGGTATAGCGCGGCTCTAGTGTACTCCCAGATTTTGCATTAGGTCAGCTTTGAAAGCATTGAAAGAAAGCAGGTAAGCTTAGAATTTTCTCAGAAGGGAAATATGACTGATAATTGAAAGGGAAAGGTGGTTTAGAACAGGATAGCATTCTGTATTGCTTTTTCCAGTGTTTGAAAGCAATTAGGTTTAGGCTTGAATAACCTGGCAAATCTGAGCAACAGCGGCTGGAGCATCTGAGGTGCGCAAGAAAGATATTCACGGACAAAGGATATAATTTTCAAAGCATCCGCCGAAATGAGCTAAGCCTTGGAGAACTACTTCCAAATGACAAGACGTCCCCCGTGAAACAGTTCCTAGGTTACAATCCTCACTCCTCCGCAGCTGAAAAAGTACACTGAGAGTAACCTTCCTTAGTTTTGCTTTGAGAGTTAGCTGCTGCTTAAGGGAAATGAAACCCCCTCTAGGGGCAAGACGTATCTGTTTAAATACTTTGTTGTAAAGCTATAATGAACCGCTAAAGGAAAGCATAATGATAACACATGAAAAAGTACACATTGTGGAAAGCGACAAAATTTACAAAACTAGTACCGGGGAGGAAAGGCTACTTACAGGAACGTCCACGTATTTTGCAGCTGCTTTCACCTTCAGAGAGATAAAAAGCAAGAAACAAAACCTGTAACTAACCACTGTTAGCTCGGAGTGGACTTTAGAAAGAAAATTGTTACAAGAGCTGGAATACTTACAGTGAATGAAAGGATTGACGAGAAGAAAGTGCCTTCATCATACCTTGATAATTTAGACAGCACACCTTCCAGCACTGAAATGAACTACATTAAGAGGCAGCGTGTAAATATTGATAATGCCACTGTAAAACTCCTAAGGCTGAGGAGGGGAAGCATTTTTCTCCTGTGGCTGCTACTATGCAACCAAACACTGCAATTGGCAATTCCTTAGCTAGATCTATGCTACATAAAAGGGTGCTCAGTCTATCCAGCAATCTAGAATATACAAATTTATGTTGTGGAAGGATGCAAACTGATGGACTACTACTTCCCCACCACAGCTACTGTAACCGGAACATTCAATTTAAATAACAAAGTCTTGGGATTTAAAGATTCAATGATATTATTTCTCATCTCAGTGTCCTTCTGGCTCCTTATTGCTTGTGGGCTTTGCGGCAATTGTAACATTTCACTTGAAAGGAGTGCCCAGTCAGAATTCACCCAGATGCTTTTAAGCAGAAAAAAACAGCTGGGGAGGAAAAGGTTAAGCAGATCCTAACCCATCCCTGCCAGTTCAAAACGGTGATATCCCTCAGCACTTTTCATTTAAAAATCAAGGAGGTTGGGAGGCTGCTTATGTGTGAGGCCAAGTTTGGCCCTCTTTTATGAATCACAAGAAAGCTTCCCAGAAATAAGCATATTGTGTCATTTCTTGCTTGGCATTACTCAAACACCAGCCAGGGAGCTGAAAAGCCACTTCCGTTGGCCATTAATGAGAACCTGCACCCTAAAAAGCTAAGAACTCCAATTCCTAATCATTCATACTTTGGAAGTCACATCACAAGAAGCATGAGGCAGAATGAGAACCCTATCACGTTATACGAGACCAGAGATTAATTTAAAAATAAAATAAATCTATGCACACTGATACATGCTATAGCTGTATTAGCTGTCACATTACTGCAACTTGTACTTCCAGGCGAATAGGCCTTATGACAAACCTATCAAATGTTTTAAAGAGCAATTGCTTGCCGTCCAGATGACTCTCATTCCTAGAACATCAGAGCACCACTTTGTGAGTGAGAGGACAGGACAAAATTCCCCCTGGCATGCTGTTAATGGCCACTCTAACAGTGTCACAACAGTGTCACATTCCTTATTCCTTGTAAGGAT
Organism: Podarcis raffonei; assembly: GCF_027172205.1. Lineage (NCBI taxonomy): Eukaryota > Metazoa > Chordata > Lepidosauria > Squamata > Lacertidae > Podarcis > Podarcis raffonei. Next base: position 20,242,723 of record NC_070611.1, on the reverse strand, counting down.
CTGAGACGCTCACCCAGGCTCCTAATGGCTTGAAGGAGTTACGGTAGTAAACTGCACTCGTCCGATCTTTAACCTGTTCTGTTTCCGGCATATCTATTTGTAAGACCATTAGTCTTACATCATCATCTAGACATGTCTCATTACACCAAGAAGTGATCTCCGCTTCAATTGATGGCACCCGTTCTCTGCCTTCCTATTACCGCAACACTGAATAGCTTCTATTTAAGTTTATTAGTTTTATTTCATAAAATTTATACACCGCTGAATCCCATCAAAGCAGCTTATCTGCTCAATTCGCTGTAGTCATCTCAATCAGGGTGCCAAATTATAGTTAATATGGTTCTCCAATGACCCCACTGCTGGAAGGTGGTCAGTTTTAGAGCTAGACCTAGAAAACACAGGTTCAGATAACTGCAGGATCAACCTGCATTTTGCCACAGGTAAACTGGGGTTGTAGCCGCTAAAAACTTAAGGCATGATGAGAAGGCATGTCCAAACATTTTGGGATATTTGGTGAACACAAAGCAGGGAGCCAATTAATTGACTTGGGCAAGTCCGTGTTTTAGCCTGATGAGGTGTGAAGAAAAAGTAAGCTAACTGTCAGGGAACTGCCATCGGAAGGAGAGGAGCAGGAGGGGCTCCACGACGATGCTGGAGAGGGGCCAAGTAGGGAGAGAGGCAGGTTTCCTGTTGGGGAAGAAAATCAGCGTGACACCAGGGATGGAGGGGGGGCCAATGGGGCACCTAGCCAGGAGTGGCGGCAACTTACGCACGAGCAACCCCATAACCATTAGACTAACTCCACACAAAGCATTCTGAGCACCTATGTGACAAATATTTGGAATCACAATGTAGTCAATATAATACTCAAAATCCAAATTTGACTAAAATCTAAGGTTAATTTTGATGCTATCTGCCCATGTTAGTGTCTAGAGGCCTCTGTGACTTATAGGGCACAACAATAGACCATTTAAACGAAGCTTGTGGACCACAGTTTGGGACCCCCTGCCTTTGTCCCTGAAATTACTTGTGGATAGCACTTTTTTTGTATAAGAATCTCCAGTTTGGAGCTTGTAGCTTCAAATGTTGGAATCCCTCCACATCCATAGTGCTACTAGACCATGGAGAGATACTAGAGTCAAACTGGGGAAAACCAGGTGCAACTGTACCACTGTTTATTACTCTTTGGGCCAAGCTGAGGCTGATAATTCTGCCATTCCCACTGGTACTGTACCTCACAACCCACCCTGTTCATGAAAGTGCATTTTCTTCTCTGTAAAGTTTTATGTTACTTTATTTGAAACATTCTCAGACCAAGGTAATTATTTCAAGATTTCCCTTTATAGAAGGAGAAATGCCAAGAAGCAACATTGAAAATAAGGGCGGCTAAAAAGAAGAGTTAAACAAAAAGCCTTTCAGGGTCTTTCTATGTAAGATCAATGTCAAAATTAAAATGGGCTTTAAAAGCCTTTGAAAAAGCAAGAAAACAACGATGCACCTAATTAAAGCTAATCTTAATATAGTACAAATGTGGTCATGGTCGATGCCAGTAATTAATGAAGGTACTGTAGTATGAAGCACAAAAGAAATATACCCGATTAATAGACGCTGCATAGGAATCCTTGATCAAATAGGGATCTAATTTAAATCTGTAAACATCGTGATGAACTGACCTGGTGTTAGTCACTAAGCCTATTTTCCTCTAAAAATGCAACGGGAAAAATACCAAACATCTCATTGTAGAAAGCAGGCATTGGAGAAAAAAAGACACAGTGCAGTTCAGCTACGAAGTGTGAATACATTTACCTTTGAAACAAGAAGTGAAATTACTTCCTTCACCGTTTCTTCAATCAAGTCATCTATTTTTGAATGGTATTGTTGCTGTGTTTTAGGAGAAAAAAGCAGCGTTAGTGTGTTATATGAACACAACACTTTTGCCATAAGTCATACATAGAACAAAGAGTCTAAATCTGACAGATCAGATTTGCTCAAAATTATCATTTTGAACCCCCAATGAACAAAACCTTGAAAATGATCCACCCTGTCAGTACTTTCTTACATTCTGTGTTGAAAATTTTCCCATGTACGCTGTTGAGTTAAGCAGCTAATAGGGTTATTATTTAGACGCACTGAGGTCTTATTCTTATTCAGGCAAAGGAATGTGAAAGATACTTTTTGTCTCTCTATAATTAAGGTGGTTGTGGGTCTTCCCTCTTCCTCAGCTCAAAGGTTTGGTTTAGCTGAGGAAGCTAGATGATTCCCTCCCCCCCAAATAAAGCACTTTATATCTAACCATTCTCATTCATAAGTTATGGCCTCTAGAAATAAAATGAGAGGCCAATTGTTAAATATTAAAAAAGAGCCCTTTTATCCATGAAGTGAACTGCAGTTTATACAACTCCTGCATAATCTGTTCAAACATGGGCAAAAAATAAAATTCCATCAGAAACCTGAAGAGATGGTAATAAATTACCAGGCCACAAAAGGCATAACAACAAAATCAGCTGTTATTCTCCATCTTCTTGCTTCTGCCTTTTCTTCCACTAATGAAAATGCCGTCTCTTTAAAGAAGCCCACTTTAAATTAAACCTGAAAGACTTTCGCAACCCTGTTTCGGCGATAAATAGAGCAGACTTCCATCCTGCAGTTAGCAGGAGAAAAGGCTCCTTTTCTATTCTCAAAGTACATCCATTAAAAAAAGAAGAAGTAATTCTCCTTTCAGAACATCTGTTCCAGGGAGAAGAATGCCCCGCCAACCACTTCACCAAAAAATATGACTTGTAAAGACTAACCCTATCTTGATAGTTCAAGGCTACCTGAAACAGCAAGAGCATAATGCTCAGAGTAAAAGCACCAAAATCAATATAAACATTAGGCTAACTTGGCAGGAGCCCATTGAATAGTTTTCTAAAATTTAGCTTTTTGAAGGCTATTTGCCTCCTTTCCCTCCCCCCGCCCAAAGTTTCCACACAGATGTACTTAATAAATCCCAGGAGAGCTGCCCTTTTGTCAAGCAACTGCCCACTGTGCTCAGATTAATGAAGCAAACATTTTGTATACAAGTAAATGGATGCAGATACACATGTAACGTTGGGAAGTGCCAATTGCCGCTTTTATAAAAGGGACTGTAATGTAGTCCACAGTTGCCCATTCTCAAGTCCCACGGAAATCAAAGGCACAGCCATCGGGATAACCGTGAGCAAGCTTGTAATCACAGTAAATTAGTCTTCTGCAGCCAGAGAGAATCACATGCAAGGTAGAAAAGAGCTTGCGATTCAGTTTGCGAGCATGAGAATTTCTCGGGCTTCAGGAAACTGTCTGAAGATGAAAAATGGTTGAATGAGGCTATTTTGGGGGATCATAATTTAGCGCTGGTACCTAGTGCTCACAATCGTGTATCTTCTCCAGGGATTATTTTGCATGTTAAAGGCCCCTCCAATGCTTACCCCATTTGCAGGTGAGTTAAAGAATGCCACTACCTGGTGTGTTTTTTGAAGACCTCTCAGGTGTTTGGGTCTCCTTTGATTATAAAGGAATTAAAAGAGAGCTTTGATGAACCCAGTTTAGGTATGAGAGGGAATTGACAAAAGATTCCCAACGCTCATAGGAAGCTCATTTATGTGATGCTGAATGAGATCAAGTGTGGGGGAGAAAGGCCTTAGGAGTCAGTTACAAGTCGCCAAAGGAAGCTCGGAAGCTAAAAAACGAACAGTAGTGGTGGGCTTTTGCTTGAAGGAAGCAAAGGAGAAGGGACTGATGGGCTTTCCTTCAACCACCTTAAGCGCAAGGCATGGTTGAGACGAGCTTGGGGATATTTCCTCTGTTTCTTTTTGCTGTATTTTAAAACTGTGATTGCAAACATTGGAATGGTACTGATGTTTTAACTAAGTATGGCTTTTGCTTTCTGCAAAAAATATATATATTATGGAAACACCTCCAAAAACGGGCATGCTTTTGTGCCACACAATTTCAGTAAGGCATTTAATAGGTGACACACCTTTGCCTGTAGAAATTGAGATGTTAAACTATTTGTGATTTTAAATGCTCATTTTCCCACTGGTATTTTAAAATGTATTTTTTATATTTTATGTAGACTGTTTAAGGGTTTTGATGAGCAAGTGGTACATAAAGCCTGTTAAATGAATGGATGGATGGATGGAATGCTAATATGCATGGCAACTTTATTCACTTTTTCTTTTGCGCTAGTTTTTGGTTTGCACATGCATCAATGCACACATACGTCTTTGGTGCCAAACCTCAAGTTCTAAGGGGGAAATGATGCTTTGACTTCTTCAAACGTAACCATTTCCAAAATCGCAACATGTTGAAGCTTCCTTTGGCTCTTTTTACAACCGTTACGGTTTTGATCTAGGGCAAGAGTGGCTAACCTTTCTCAACCCAGGCCCACACTGAAAGTTGGCCATACCTCCAGGGGCGCATGCCAGAGGTGGGTGTGGCCAACACACACCGGTGCATGCGCACACATACTGACTCACTCCCCATACCTACGGCACCCATAAGCACACCCACACGATACCCTCACTCTGTGATTAGGGGTAGGAGGGCAGGAAAGACCTTCTCTTGATCTTCAGCAAGCCCTACTGGGATCAGCTGCACTAAGGAGTCCCCCATCGAGACCTCCCAAGTTCAGCTGAAGGAGGTAAGCACTGTTTGCGAGCCCTGCTCTGTCTGTTCACAGGTGCAATTTAAATCAAAGGGGCTTGCTAACCTCCAGCCAGTAAACTGATGCTGACAAGCAAGACCCTTTTGATCTCTGACAAGTGGGCAGCCCTGTTACTTGCCAAAGTTGGCCTGCAGCAGGGGGCGGAATAAGGGATCTGGCCTGCTGGTCATATCTGGTTCCCTTGTATTTGGGTGATTGGATACATAAGGGTACAGGGCTGCCGTCCTTCAACATTTGTGTGGAAATGGGCTTTCTCCAGTCTTGTGCCATAAGCTGCCAAATTCCCTCTCACACACAACTACTGAAGGACCTGCCATTCCTATTTCTATGTAGAATCAAAGAATCATAGAATTGTAGAGTTGGAAAGTACTCTGAGGGTCATCAAGTCTAACTTCCTGCAGTGCAGGAACCTCAGCTGAAACATCCATGACAGATGGCCATCCAACCTCTGCTTCAAAACCTCCAATGAAGGACAGTCTACAACCTGCCAAGGGAGACCCTTCCACTGTCTAACAGCTCTTACTGTCAGAAGTTCTTCCTGAAGTTTAGTCAGAATCTCCTTTCTTGACTCTTGAAGATATATCTGGCAAGCATGGACTCTCTTGCTTGGGGACCTACATTTGGACCAGTGTTGTTACCACTCTCGCCACACTGTTCCCAACAAGCAATGGACACAGAAACACTTTTGAAGACAGAAAGAAATTCTAAAACAAAATCAACTTACCCACTGATTAGCAAACTGGGCCATGTGACAGAAAGCCCCCCAAAAACCAGAGAGTGGGGAAAAATGGGGAAAATAATCATTACAAAATAGTATGAGAAATAAATAGACTTAATGAAATGATATGGATCAACAGAGAATATGAAAATATTGTAATGCTATAAAACAACAAATGCACATAAATATGGTTGACATTTGTACTGCGAAGCAAAACACTGCAGTAATGTGTGATGACCTTTCAATTTAGGGGTCTATCTGGGCTAGCCTTGTTGGCCCAGCCAATGGGTCTAGGAACCATAAAGTTTGGCTTTGCCACTTCCTGCTTCACAGAAGCCAAGGAGAGTCTTTGCTTTTGTACCGACTGCCTGGGATGGGAGGTGACAGGGAGAAAGGCAGGTGGGTCTTTCTGTGTTCACGGAAACCCCTCCCCTCCAATCCACAACACCGAAGCTGTTGCAGTCTGGTGCCATTTTGAAAGAGGCACTCTCTGCCTCCATATGTTGTCAGTAGAGTTACCCCTATGACAGAAGGTCCTGGAAATGTTTCCTTTTTTGTGTGTGGTTAAAGTTAAATTTCTGGTCATCATCATCATCATCATTTTATTTGTATGGTCACCACTAATGACTGTATTTGTGGACCTCTTCTTCCACCCCTCCCTACTTTGACAGCAAATATTAAGAAAACCATCACCAAAATGCAGACACATTCTAAAATCACGCACTGCAGAGTTAATGTAGTTTAACATTCTGACTACAACTGTCCTCCATCTCAGGTTGTCTTGGCCAGAAAGCCTTTATCTGACAATGCAAGGCACAGAAGAGCAATAGTAGGAGACTGGTAGGACAAGGGACGAGCAAGGACATACTTGGAGCAATTGCTCCAGTGGCTTCTTACATCATTCTTTATTGACTATGTTTCGCCTCCCTGCTCTTCCTCCTCAAAACCTGCAATAGCCACCCTGGAGCTGAAATCTGGCAAAAGCCTTCTGTGTTCTTCCTGATCTTGTGAAACAGACATTTCAAGATGCTCACTTACCTCCTGCCCGCCATCCAGGACACATAATTTAGCAGTCTGTTTCTTGGCATCAACCAGCACGTTGAACATCGTGCACACAGGAGAGGGAATGCGCAAGTCCGTAGATTTATTTGTCTTTTGCAGTTTGAGTTCAAAGGCAATTCTTGTTCTATTAATTAAAATGCGGAGATCGCAAGAGAAAGGACTGTCAAAATTCTAAATAAATGAAGTGCAAAAACAAACCCAGGTTAAATGTACTAACATAAAATTAATTTCAAATATGGAAAATCCAAAGTAGAAATGTTTAGGCACCTGCATGTAAAACAGTGGAATTATCATTTTCACATATCTTATTAAAACTTTCCAGCAAGGTGCTCTGATAGCCCCCTCAAGGTTAGATACTGCTTTGACTGAATAACAGCGTGACAAAACATAACACAGATAAAACACATATTGCAGCAAATGCATCCTGACAGATAAGCTTTCCACACAATTTTCAAACTGGCAAAAACAGAATATAGACTGTCATGTAACATATTCAGGTACTTCTGACAATTTTTTTTAAAAATAAAAAGATATGCTGTTAAGAGTTTCAGTAAGTGTGACAGCTTTTTATAGGGGGGCGGGGGAGAGTGTGTAATAATTGTTTTCTTCACTTTTGCACTTTCACTTACAAAAGCACTCGCAACACGGGTGGAATTCAGAAGTTAACTTGAGTGGTGAAGTCAAGAGCAGATGGATCTTAGAACTGCTTGTACTATAAAGAACTAAGGGTCAGCGCACATATCACACAGCTAGCCTTGCCAGAAAGGGATGTTAAAATCACTCCATGGTCAGTCAGGTGGTCCTAAGCATACCTCGGTCCTGTATACCTGAAGGAGCGTCTCCACCCCCATCGTTCAGCCCGGACACTGAGATCCATCGCCGAGGGCCTTACATTGCGAGAAGTGAGGTTACCGGAACCAGACAGAGGGCCTTCTTGGTACTGGCGCCAGCCCTCTGGAATGCCCTCCGTTCAGATGTGAAGGAAATAAGTAGCTATCTTATCTATAAAAGACATCTGGAGGCAGCCCTGTTTTGTGAAGTTTTTAATATTTAATGCTGTATTGTTTTTAACACCTGATTGGAAGCCGCCCAGACTGGCTGGGGAAACTCAGCCAGATGGGCGGGGTATAAATAATAAATTATTATTATTATTATTATTACTATACCCACATGAAAAGAGGGGTCTGTGACAGCATTGCGAAAGAGGCCAGATCCGAAGAGTGAACCATCATGTCAATTGCCTACCATGCTTTATGAAGTGATTTAAAGCCACCCCCATCTGTTGGGTGAATCCAGGGGCATAGTGTGGGGGTGGGGGCTGTGGCCCTGGGCACACAATTTTTGAGCGAGCACAAACCAGGCACTCCCATGCAGGTTCCCCCAGTGTGGCCTGGCTTTGTGCTCCTCTCTGCCTGCCAGCCAGGCTCTCCCCTACACAGGCGGGCAGGTGGCCTCACTTTGCCCCTGTGGGGGTCAGTCTGGTGGTGTCAGCGGTGAGAGCTCGGCTGACGCGGCCCTGCCTAGAGCATGCCCCTCTCCTGGCATGCATGTCTGCACCCACCCCAGTGTCCGGGGCTGGACTGAGGAGTAATGGTGGGAGCCACCCCCCACTGTTCTGAACCTTCCCAAGGGCAGGAGGAGAGTATAGATTTAGAACAGTGGTTTGCAGAGGGGCATAGTCCCGAGAAGAAAAGCTGGGAAATACTGGGGGAGGAACAGCTAGAAGAAGAAATACCAGCTGGCGGATTCAGTGTCCTTAGACAGCATTCCTGGCTCCCCTTCCCCTAAGACTAGACAGGCTTTGAAAGTGATAGAACAGAAAGCGCGGCGGCAACAAGCTCAGATTACCCAATGTAGGAGTGATGTAGATTAATGGGGATGGAGGGGGTGAACCTTTACGGGGAGCAACGCCATTTCTATTGGGATACACATTCCTTTGTCTCTCGCTGTGATTAGAAACTAACGGGTAAGAACACTCCTTTCATTTGATCGGCTTATTTACTGCCACCGGAAGAGGGATCCGATTCCCCGAAGCCTGACACCCAGGCAACCAACAACCAATGCCACGCTGGTGGATTAATCCTTCCACTTTCACACAAGGCTGCCCAACTCAAACATCCACAGGAGTCCCAGAAATGGTAGCATTTGTACGGCAATTTCTGAAATTGCCCACGTACCTTTTGACGCATGCTTCTATCATATCGCTGGCCATGAGTTTCAGCCTCTGTTCTAAGTGGTGGGCAAATTCCGGCTCTGGCCAATGAAGGTCAAAGACGAACATCTGCAGTGCGTCAAGTTTCCAGAAAAGATCTTCCGACGTTGCTGACCCGTTGCTACAACAACAAATCATTCAAGGCATTGTTTGAATTACAGCGCTAGAGAAAACAGAGCCCTCCCTTCTTTTAAGCACTGGAACTGGGTGTTTTTTTTACAAGAACATAAAAGCAGCTCTGGCAACATTATCATTTTGTTATGCCTATTGGACCGTCCAGTATTCCAACAGTTTTATCTGATGTGGCACAAATAGTGCCTTGGTAGCAATGGCTAGAAACGGCGTCTTGCCAAGCAACAGCTTGGCAGGAGGGTGCCATCTTGTAATGGGGTAGGAGAGCCAAAAACAATGCCAATATATTTCGCATCTGGCAACCAATGCACCTCCTGGGTTTCAAAGTATCAAAGTTCAGTTCTGTTCATCTTTGGGGGTTGGAGATAGAACCCGATAATTCACAGGTCACGTTAATTCAATAATTTAAAAAGATTTGCCAAGCCCCTAAGCCAGTATACACCAGGAGGCTTATGTTCATACAGTGGTACCTCAGGTTAAGAACTTCATTCATTCTGGAGGTCCATTCTTAACCTGAAACTGTTCTTAACCTGCCACTGTGCAATTTCTGTTGTCATCCTGAAGCAAAGTTCTTAACCAAGGTACTATTTCTGGGTTAGCGGAGTCTGTAACCTGAAGCGTTTGTAACCCGAGGTACCACTGTACTTCTAGAGTTAATGCTAAATACATAACTTCTGGTAAATGAATCGCCATAGCCTCTAAAGGGCCATGAAAATTTGTGTCCCGGGCTTTTTAGACTCGTCTACCCATGTACTATCTAAAAACCAAAGGGGTGCATTAGTTGCAAGATGTGATTCCTTCCCCCCAGCTCTCCTACTCATTATTATGACTTAATGGACTTTCAGTGGTTTGGCTGCTTTGTTGCTACACAACTTAGACCCATGCACAGATTGCCCCTCCAAATTCTTTTATTATTATTATTTATTATTATTATTTTGACAAAATAATAATCATAAATAAATAAGAATAAAAATGTGCACCCCACCACCAAGATAATTTCATTGTAACTATCCAACCCCCCCAAAATTTCAACACCTCTTGTGATGGTTTGACCCCTTTCCGTTTTAACAGTACAAATTCTACAAACACCCTCCATATCTCCTCAAAATCATTTAACCTGTCTATTCCCCGTCTTACCTTAATGGCACATGTAAATTTATCATTAACAGCTATATCCCACACCTCTATATCCCATTCTTCCATTTTGTATTCTGCTTGCCCCTTCCACTTCCTGGCTATAATAATTTGTGCAGCTGTCAGTAAATTTGTGAGCAAGCCTGTGGACCTTCCACCCCATTGTAATTTGATAATAATGCTACCTCTGGACTTTTGGTCAGCTCTAACCCAGTGATTTCTGTTAACTCCTTAAACACCCTTTACCAAAAAAACTGTACATATTTACACCGCCTCTCCTAATTCTGTGCCCTATCTGCGAGCAGAGAAATTGGGAGGGGAAACCATTTAACTGAACCTTTTTCTAGGAAGAGGAGGAAAAATTCTCCAGCAGTTTCTCCAGGGCGAAACTCATCATGGAACCAAGTCTGACTGATATAGTCAAGAAGCCAGATGAGAGTGATGGCAATGTTTCTGCCTTCTCTATGTCTTGAGAAGGGAGTGGCAGCAATGGTGGCAGGAAGGGCAGTTTATGCTAGCACATTGACCATGGCCACCTCCCTGCCCTTTGCAACCTGCAGTCAAGCTGGTGTCAGTATCAGTTCACTATTTACCTTTGCATCTGGGCTTTAGAGAACTAACATGAAAAGGCCCAAAGAGCTACCCCTGTATCTGGGATGGATTCAGGTTCAAGGAGACCACTGGATGAACCCAAAATTGTGCAGGTTGTACATTACGTTCTGCCTGGGGTGTCTGTTTCTGGGCAAGGAAGAGGCTATGCAAGCTTTGAGGGTCATGTAAGGTAAAGGGACCCCTGACCGTTAAGTCCAGTCGCAGACGACTCTGGGGTTGCGGTGCTCATCTCGCTTTACAGGCCAAGGGAGCCGGCGTTTGTCCACAGACAGTTTTTCCAGGTCATGTGGCCAGCATGACTAAGCCGCTTCTGGTGCAACGGAACATGAAAACCAGAGCAGCGCACGGAAACACCGTTTACCTTCCCGCTGGAGCGGTACCTATTTATCTACTTGCACTTTTTGGCGTCCTTTCGAACTGCTAGGTTGGCAGGAGCTGGGACCGAACAACAGGAGCTCACCCTGTCGCGGGGATTTGAACCGCTGACCTTCTGATCGGCAAGCCCTAGGCTCTGTGGTTTAGACCACAGCACCTACCACTCCCTTGAGGGTCATACCAGATTGCAAAATGTCTGCAAGGAAAAATCTGACACTTGTGATAAAAGTCTTGCATGGTATGTCTGTTACACCCATTATCTGAATTTGGCCTGTACATTACACACATACCCTCAGATAAAGCAACTGAATTTATGGAAGGATAAAGGTTGAATACACCAAAAAAGTCAGCTTAATGTTTGTCTGTGCTCTGTGATGATCAAATGTAGCTCCATCTGTAAAAGCAGAATTAAGCCAACCAATTTTTATTGTGTGATGTCCAGTATTTTTAAAAAATTATGTATCAGCTTCCTAACAGGCCTAATAAAAAAAATGAAGAAATTATTTTCTCTCAAATGCAGCTAAAATAATCCTGTGCATACCCATTTCCTGTTAGCCATTTAAACTGGCTTTCACCAATTACAGCAAAAGCTACAATAGCCGCTGGTTCATGAAATGTCAAAAACACCCTGTAATCAATGCCTCGTATGGTTTTTATGACACAAAGTCACAATAACTTTATTTGTTCTTTCATTTGGGAATTTGCGCAACAATATTCACAGAAGGATTTTTTTTGGGGGGGGGGAGATGATGGACACAGGAAGGAAAGCTGCAGCAACACAAAGAAACAATGTGTTCCTAGCAATGCAGCAATTTTGTCACTGGATATGTTTGGTTGCGTGAATCAAATTCTCCCAGGGATAAGAGGCTTTGACACTGACAATGCTACAATAGTCTATGGAAACGGTGCGTAATTTATCTGCGCTGATCACGATGCAGTATCTGCACTAGGACTTGTCTCTCCCTTTGGCACAAAGTTCTTGTAATTCAAATGTATGATAAATTGTCACTTTTCAAAAAGATTAAAATCTTTTGGCAACTGCTTTATATAAAGCAAGGGTGGATACGCTATTCTTACTCCCCCAGCACAGAATGAAACTGTTTGCATTTCAAAGTACTGCAAAGCGTGTTCTCCTTCATGGAGAGCACGTGTTGCGGTGGGGTCTGCTGAGCCACCCCTCTGTTGCCAGGCAGGGTCTCTAAGGATGGCCTGGGGCAGTGATTGGTTCACTGGGGTAAAAGTTATGTTGCAATTTTGGTGGGAGGGGTAAAATGTTTAAATACTCTGCACGCAGCCTGCAGCTTTCTCTTTGCTGCGTGCAACGGATCACCCGCCCACCCGCCCTTGAGTAAGGGGTTGTTGCATTGACCTTGCTATGCCTGTCATGGGGTCGTCTCCCGTTTGGGCAGGGGCCTGGTAGGAAATTTGTCCATCTGGCTGATTGGCTGGACCATTTGGTTTTTGCCTACTGCGTAGCAAATCGTCACAACTTGTAAGGTTGCGGTTAGGCATTGGTTATAAATTGGTGGAGGAGGGGTTAGGATAGGCTGGGCCTGCCCCTCCATGGTTGCTGAGGAAAGGGAATTCTGTTAAAGGAATCCTGGGGCTTGCCATCTTTTCGTCCAATCCCTGGAATGGGACTAGGGCCGGCAAGCCTTCGGGGAGCATGCGGATGAGAATTGAGGGTCTGCGACTCAGCTCCATTTCTCCCCGACTTGTTTTCCCGCACTGTCTTTCGGTGGTGCCTGGAAGTCAGTTCTGTCTCCAGGCGGGGGGACAGATAGTCTTAACCAATGCCTAAACAACCACTCACGGTTTTGTATTTAAATAAAGTTGTGGCCAAAATTATGCCAAAAACATTAAACAAAAATTAAGTGTGCGTTGTGAGTTATTTGGGGGGTGGCTTGGGGACCTCGACACGCAACATTAATGTCACTGCGATCTGTGAAGGATCTCAACTACTGTACTCAACAGTGGTGAAGAGAAGAACTTGCTCTGTGGTGGCACCTATTTTATGAGATGATCTCTACTCGGAGATCAGATGGGCATCAACAGTTCCGTGTTTCTGCCGGCAACTGAAAACGTACCTCTTCACCCAAGCTTCTCCCGACTAACTCCTAGTATCTCTGGCTACTGGATAAATGACACAGAAGTTTTACAGTTGTTTTACTGATACAGCTTTTATTGCTGTCCTGTTTGTTTCATTTTCCTGGAATTTCTTTGAAATAATGGGAAATCACAAGAAATAAGATAAATCTCAACTGTGTATAACTAAGGAGAGAATTACGCTTCTCTCCCTGGCTGTAGGAATATTCGTCTTTCTTATGCTTATGAACAAGGGTGCTGCTCCTACCACACTGTGGACACCGCAATTTTAGCTCACACTCCCAAGTGGTGACCTGTTGAGTTTTCCTCTGACATGTATCCCGTAGGAATGTTAGCTGGCCCTTATAGGACCCGCTCACGTTCCTGAAAATTCAAAAACAAGCCTCACAGCCAAGCATAATTCAGTGTGCTTTTCATGTCTAGCCAAGCGGTCCTCTGTGTTGGCCTCTCGAGGGACCAATCAAGCAGAAGAGTAAATGCAACGCAAAGCGTTTTGCTCTCTTAATACCTCCTCCACTTTAATCCACAATGCCCCAAATGTGCCATTAAAGAGACGGACCAGCAAAAACAAGCGAAAACAAAGTAATTATGTTCTTGGGGCTGTGCAATGATAGATAAGAACACACACTCCCTGTTTCTACCCATACAAAGGGTGGGGGTATCCATTTTGTGTGAATGGAAAGGCCAGCAGACAAGCTATACCGTATGCAAACAACCCATACTTCTATTACAAATAAAGCACATTAAATAAAACATGTAAAATTTGATTCTGGAGGAATCAGAGATACTACTTTTAATAGGTATAAGTATATTTGGCAAACTATATTTAGTTCACCATAGCTGAGTACAGCTAGATGAATAGTGCAACCGTATGCATGTCTACTCAGAAGTAATAATAACAATATCTTATTATTTGTACCCCGCCCATCTGGCTGGGTTTCCCTAGCCACTCTGGGTGGCCTCCAATAAAGGTTATAAATACATCAAAATGTCACACATTAAAAACTTCCCTGAACAGGGAATCCCCTCTGAGTTCAATGTCCTAGGTGTATATGTGTATATATATGTGTGTGTGTTTGTGTGTGTGTGTGTTTCTAGATTCAGGTAGGTAGCTGTGTTGGTCTGACATGGTCAAAATAAATTTAAAAAATCAAAAAATCATCCAGTAGCACCTTAGAGATCAACCAAGTTTGTTCTGGGTATGAGCTTTCATGTAGTATCTGAAGAAGTGTGCATGTACATGAAACAAACTTAGTAGGTCTCTAAGGTGCTACTGGATGATTTTTTAAAAAATTTAAATTTATATATATGTGTGTATACATAGGAGGCAACTCCTAGGGGCCGAGGTCCCTTTGCCCCCCAATAAAATATCTGAGGCCCCCTAAAAAAGTTGGTAGACATTACCATTAATATAGTGTGTGTGCACCATGTCATGTATTATATGGGGTGGGGCTTACCTGTCCCCCAATATTCAAATTGGCACCCCATGTGCGTGCATGTGTATGAATGATTATAACCTAAGATGTACAGTTAATTGCTCTGAGTAATCTATACCTCTATAAAAGGTTCACAATTTAATTTTTAGAATAGGAAGACTCTGCAAGGTTTAAATCATATAAGCAGTAAACCCGAAGACCAACAGAGATCAGCTGTTATTCTGAGCAAGCAGTAACTTTTCAATTCTCCAATTTTTTTATTATTTTATTATTAGAGCCCAGTGGTAAAACACACTTGTTGCATGCCAAAGATCCCTGGCAACTCTGGATTAGGGATGAGTGGGAACAGGTCTAAGAAAAAGCTTTTACTAGCCAGAGACGACAGACCAATGTTCTGACTCCTCCGTATGAGGCAGTTTCTGTCGTTCATATTTTTGAGCTTCACAGACAAGCCACAGTTTGTCTTTGTCTCGATAAGGCACAGTTGCCCATCCTTTGACTTAACTCCCTGTCAATGAGTGACAACGCTCTCTGCATAATCCCAGTACCAGTGTCAAGCGTTGGCATTGTCAAGCACTTTGCTGGAGCCCACGTCCCAGTAGAGGCCTGTTGCTAATTCCCGGAGCCTCTTGGCTCTGCTGCTCCTTCTCTTTGCTGTTGCTGACAATTCACCTGAGCTCTCTGAACAAGCAAGCAAGCAAGCAAGCGCCCTAGCAGTGAGAAGCACACAGAGAAGCCTCTGAGGCCTTTGCATGTCTTGCCTCCACTCTCTGGGAGGTGGTACATTCTGGGCCCAGAGGCAGAGGCAAGAGAATAGGCACTGCCAATAGCAGCTTGGGGGGAGGCGCTGAAAGCACCTTGCCCAAAAGATCCCAATTCCAGATGATGCCCAGGCTATTTAGATACCGTATTTTCCCGTGTATTAGACAGGGTTTTTTGACTCAGAAATCATGTCCGTTTCCGAGCACAATTCAAAGTGTTGGTGCTGACCTTTAAAGCCCTAAACAGCCTCGGTCCAGTATACCTGAAGGAGCGTCTCCGCCCCCATCGTTCTGCCTGGACGCTGAGGTCCAGCGCCGAGGGCCTTCTGGCAGTTCCCTCACTGTGAGAAATGAGGTTACAGGGAACCAGGCAGAGGGCCTTCTCGGTAGTGGCGCCTGCCCTGTGGAGCGCCCTCCCACCAGATGTCAAGACAATAAAAAACTAAACAGGTGGCCCTGTCTAGGGAGGTTTTTAATGTCTGACGCTGTATTGTTTTTAATATTCAGTTGGAAGTCGCCCAGAGTGGCTGGGGAAACCCAGCCAGATGGGCGGGGTATAAATAATAAAAGAAAGAAAAAAGAAACTGGGGTTGTCCAATACACGGATAGTGGCATGGGGGGGGGGGAGAGAAGCGGCGCGGTGCCAGCCAGTTAGTTGGCAGGGGCGCGGCTTCCCCTGATGCTGTAGTGAGCAGCGAGCAATCTGGGGGGGGGGTGTTTCCTGTCCGCAGCTGTGTGGGGAGAAGCTATACGCCACCAGCCAGCTCGTTGGTGGGAGCGCAACTTCCCACATGCCGCTGCGCGCGGCAGGCACTCCCTGAGTCGTTTCCCGCGTGCGGCGATACCGGGGGGGGTTGCGCTCCTCCAAGCCATTCAATTGGTGGGAGCACAAGCTCCTCTGGTATCGCCGCACACGGGAAACGATCTAGGGAGTGTTTCCTGCCTGCAGCTGCATGGGGAGAGAGGCTCAACAACTTTGGCCATCTCTCCACATTTTCTTAAAACTGAGTCCCCCAAAATGGTGTGTGTGTGTGTCTTATACATGGGGGCGTCTTATAGACGGGAAAATACGGTAAATGAGGTTGGGTGGGGGGTACTCATTTTAATTTATTTTTAAGCAATGGAAAAGAAGATTATTTGGAAAATGTAAAATTGCATGCATGCCTAATATCTGCAGTTCTGGGGATTAGCTTTTCATCCCCCGGTTCCGACAGACACTTCCCCTGTCCCTCTTCTGGAGAAGGTCCTCCCTCAGGGTGACTAAGGGCGGTTCTATTCCAAAACCACATCTAAGCCCAGAATGAAATGGGTCTTGATATTCAGTTTCCTCCAAGAGTACCTGCACCACCACCATCTTGAGCAACTTGCCCTTCAAAGGGGTATTAGCAACTGGGAAGTAGAGTTGGAACAATCTCCCCCTTGGTCTCCTAGAACACGCAGAGAACTGAAAAGGCCAGATGAGAGATTGGTTGTGCACAGAAAGCTCCCCTGGCGAGAAGAAGAAGAAGAGTTTGGATTTGATATCCCGCTTTATCACTACCCAAAGGAGTCTCAAAGCAGCTAACAATCTCCTTTTCCCTTCCTCCCCCACAACAAACATTCTGTGAGGTGAGTGGGGCTGAGAGACTTCAGAGAAGTGTGACTAGCCCAAGGTCACCCAGCAGCTGCATGTGGAGGAGCAGGGAATCGAACCCGGTTCACCAGATTACGAGTCCACCACTCTTAACCACTACACCACACTGGCGAGGAGGGGACTGAGGCAGCTGGGGGAAGGCAGGGACTTCCAGACCTCACAACTGCTTCATTGGGGCAACTGCTTCATTGGGAAGGGCTGTTGGGATCACTAGGCCTGCAATGTTTTGGTTTTTTCAAAGTTAACCACATGGACACTGTGTTTATTTTTATTGCTGACCTACTCTTGTCTCCGGCTCCTGACAATAGGCCTCAAAAACTTAAAGTGATCTCATGAAATAGGTCTCCGCAGTGCCCTGGATGCCCCAGGTACTGTTTGAGCAGTGGCACACAGAAGGGCATAGAGGCAAAGTGGTCACAGTGACCTACTGGTGGTTCTAAGAATCGACTGGCGCAGAAGCACACCAAAAAAAGCCTCAATGGAAAATCTACCTGTAGACGATCACGCACTCTACTGAGCGCCTGGTATTCCTCAAGAAAAGGCTCTCACCACTTGCATTCTAGAATCCATCTGGACAGCTTTGGTGTGGAGCACTCCTGTTTAGTGCTATTTTGGTTACACATTTGTTATTCATACCCCACCCATCTGACTGAGTTTCCCCAGCCACTCTGGGCAGCTCTCAATCGAATATTAAAAACACAATACAGCTTCCCTAAACAGACCAATCACCTCCGAACATCGAAATAGAGATAACAATACAGTGGTACCTCGGGTTAAGTACTTAATTCGTTCTGGAGGTCCGTTCTTAACCTGAAACTGTTCTTAACCTGAAGCACCACTTTAGCTTTTGGGGCCTCCCACTGCCACCGCACCACCGGAGCACGATTTCTGTTCTCATCCTGAAGCAAAGTTCTTAACCGAAGGTACTATTTCTGGGTTAGCGGAGTCTGTAACCTGAAGCATATGTAACCAGAGGTACCACTGTAGAGGCAAGGCAGCAAAGAGTAATGGAACCAGAAATGGGCCATTGCTTGTAAATGCACTATAAACTTTGATTTAGTACTAGGTATGAAAGCATTCCTAAGAATAACCATTTGTTTGCTGAATATATGTCCCCCCCCCCAAAAAAATATCCTCTCTCTGCTATACAGTGGTATGTCAGGTTACATACGCTTCAGGTTACAGACGCTTCAGGTTACAGACTCCGCTAACCCAGAAATAGTACCTCGGGTTAAGAACTTTGCTTCAGGATGAGAACAGAAATTGTGTTCCGGCAGTGCGGCGGCAGCGGGAAGCCCCATTAGCTAAAGTGGTACCTCAGGTTAAGAACAGTTTCAGGTTAGGAACGGACCTCTGGAACGAATTAAGTACTTAACCCGAGGTCCCACTGTAATGCTTAATTGAGAAGCTCTTCATTTAAACTACAAAAGCTCCTCTGAATCTGTTTTAAAAAACAACAAGAGGGACGTAATCTCCGACAGCAAGTAGCTAATTAAGTGAGATTTGAACTCGATTAATTTTGGCAGTGTCCTATTACGAGGGAATCCAGAAAAGCCAGAGAAAAATAACGCAAGCCAATTGCTGTTGCTGCTATTTTCAAAAATCTTTTAGCACATGCAGTGGATTAGTAATAACATGCCAAAACACGAAGAGCTATTGACATTAAAAAAAAAAAAAGCAACAACCCCACCATACTGAAGTACAATAATTTAAAGTGTTTCCACACTGCTTATTAACTAAATAGCAGCAATTATGTAATTAAGGGTGATGACTGCTAAATGTACCACAACAAACCTTTGCCTAGTTAATTTTAAGCTACATCCTACTGAGATTTTACACACCAAAAAGCACAACCCAATGACATTCCATGCTTGGCTTTCAACCAAAAAGCTGCAATTTCCAACCAAATGATCACAAAACACCATGCAGTCCAAATACAGCTGTACATGACATCAGTAAGGCCGTGCAGAGCTGAGACACACACACACACACTCAACGTTTAAAGATCAGTCAAGAATACACACGTGGAATCATATAAAGAAGCCATCCAGGTTGGTGTTGAAAAACTAGGTATCTGTGGAAGATTAAGAGGCAAACTTGGAACTTTTGGAAGAGCTACATTGGGAAGACTGTTGGTGATGGTCCTGCAGAGAAATAGACAACGTAGGAGCACAAGAAAAATAGATTGTAAAAAGGAAAGCTCGAGGAGTAGGTGCAAACCAAATGGGGACCAAATTTGGCATAGGGCCTTCCGGAAACACTTACTTGACAGGCTGCCATGATTCTTGTTCAAGACCTCTGTGAAGGGACTGGGCAATGGAGGACTCCATGAGATCAATGTAGCGGATGACCAAGGGAACAAAAATCTCCTGCAAGTGCTTGTGAAACTTCCCATTGCACAAAAGTGCTTGAAAAACAAACAGACAAAAAAAAAAAATAGGTTGCAATTATTTCCCTAGCTTTGGTTATGACAGGATTTAAAGATGACACTATGTGCTGACGGCATTCCGCCAGAGGTTACTTAAACACCTTAATTATAAATACTTGTGTTGTGAGGGAACCATAACAGCAATCTAATGTCACGTTTTGTGGTGTTTACTGCCATAGTTATTGATATTCTCCAATAAAAATGTGTGCAGCGCCATAAATACTGGTTTATTAGTGCTTTTAAAATTAACTAGATATTGTTGTTGTTATCATCATCTACAATTATTAGTATATTGCAGGTCTCAGGGAAGTTGGCAACATAAATACACAATACGAAAATACAAAACAAAAACAACCTCCATGTCCCCAACACATTTTAAAAGGGCATTGGATGTTAATCAGCCAAAGGCCTGGTTAAAGAGGAACATCTTCACCTGGCTCCTAAAGGTGTATAATGAAGGCACCAGGTGGACTTCTCTGGGGAAAGCATTCTACAAACAGGGAGTCATGCAGAAAAGGCCCATTCTCATGATGGCACCCTCTGGACCTCTTTTGGAAGAGTTGCGAAAAGGAGCACCCCAGAAGATGATCTGAGGGTCCAGGTAGGTTCATACGGAGAGAGGAGGTCCTTAGGGTATAGCGGCCCTGAGTCATTTAAAGCTTTATAGGACAAAACCAGCACTTTGAATAGGGCCCAGAAACTAACTGGTAGCCAGTGCAGTCAAACCATCAGTGCTGAAACTGTCTTGCCTCGGTGAGCAACTGGCTGCTGAATTCTGCACTAGCTGAGGTTTCCGAACCGTCTTCAGAGGCAGCCATACATATAATGTCTTGCAGTAATCTAACCTCGAGGTTACCAGAGCCTAAATAGCAGTAGTTAGGCTACCCCTGGGGGACTAGCAATGAAGATAAAGGTTTGTCCCACCCACACAAGTACAGTGGTACCTCTGGATGCAAACGGGATCCGTTCCGGAGCCCCGTTCGCATCCTGAGCAGAACATAACCCGCATCTGCGTGGGTCACAATTCGCCGCTTCTGCACATGCACGTGACATCATTTTGAGCATCTGTGCATGCGCGAGCGGTGAAACCCGGAAGCAACCCGTTCCGTTACTTCTGGGTCACCGCGGAACGCAACCTGAAAATGCTCAACCTGAAGCATATTTAACACGAGGTATGACTGTATTTCCACTTATGCAGTGAACTTCCCTCCCTTCCCTTCTCCCCACACACCCCAATCTGCTCCGAAGAGTTGAGCGACACCCCCACCTGAACCAATTTGGGAGGCATTCAGGGCGAGGAAAGCGAAGAGAAGTTCTGTTGCACAAGCGGAAGTCCTTAAGCAAACTGGGTGACTTAGGGATATAATCCTATTCACACAGGATTCGATCCAGAAAGACCCTGTTTGCACATGCTTTTGATTCGCCTGCTTGGAGGTGAACACATTTTGGATCAGGAGATCTGGCATAAGCTAACGCCATTTACAATTCATATGTTAAAAAATGAACTGAAGCGCTTCCTAATTTGCCAACTGCCTTGTTGAGGCCGTGATCCTGTGCAGACTGATTTGAATGCACGCCCCACTGAACTCAATGGAACCTCTAGTGAGTGTGCATAGGATTGCGCCCCAAGTGCATTTTCTGATGTGGAGCTGCAAGTTGTCGTCGTTGTTATTAATATTAATATTATTTGAATTTATATACTGATCTATACACAGAGGTCTCAGGGAAGTTCACAAAAAAAGATCACAGTACAGTGGTGCCTTGCAAGACGAACGCCTCGCAAAACGAAAAACTCGCAAGACGAAAGAGTTTTCCGTTTTTGAGTCGTTCCGCAAGACGAATTTCCCTATGGGCTTGCTTCGCAAGAAGAAAGCCCATAGGGAAATCTCCGGGGACCTCTTTTAAATGCTGGCGGTGGGGAGCAAAGCCTTTCGCCCCCCGCTGGCCTTCAGAAGAGGTCCAGGAAGGCCGGCGGGGGCCGAAAGGCTTTGCTCCCCACCGCCAGCATTTTAAAAGCGGTCCGGGATAGCAGGGCTTTCCCGCTATCCCGGACCGCTTTTAAAATGCTGGCCATCGGTCCTGGACCTCTTCTGAAGGCCGGCTCCCCCCCGGCCTTTGCTCCCCCCCGCCTGCCTTCCCGGGACAGCGGAGACTTTTCCGCTGTCCCGGGGCGATCTTAAAATGCCTTCGCTGCCGACCCCCAGCATTTTAAAAGCCCCCGGGACAGCAGAAAAGCCCTTGTCCCCCCCCCAGCCTTCAGAAGAGTCTGGTCTGAAGGCGGTTTCCATAGGAACGCATTGATTGATTTTCAATGCATTCCTATGGGAAACGGTGCTTCACAAGACGAAAAACTCGCAAGAAGAAAAAACTTGCGGAACGAATTAATTTCGTCTTGCAAGGCACCACTGTATATAAAATAAAAATGAAAGCAATAAACCAACAATACCACCCCAAAGAGCCACATTTTAAAAGGATATGGGATGTTGATCAGGTCAACCAAAGGCCAAGTTAAAAAGGAACATTTTTGCCTGGTGCCTAAAGGTGTATAATGAAGGTGCCAGACGAACTTCCCTGGGGAGAGCATTCCACAGACGGGGAGCCACTGCAGAGAAGGCCCGTTCTCGTGTTGCCACCCTCCGGACCTCTGAAAGGAGGGCCTCAGAAGATGATCTCAGGGTCCGAGTAGGTTGCTCTCACCTGCCAACTTGATATGGATATTGGGCTGCGGGCGAAGCCTGAGCGACTCATTCCTGGTAGGGACTTATATCCCCCTGTGTTTCCTTCGCATTAACAGCGTTTGTTATTGAATAACATCTCGGAAAGAAACACGGTTAAAAATAAAAAAGCAAAGCAGCAAAGCCAAGCTTCAGCCACCATAAATATATTTTTGCACTTAGGTTCATTAAAGCCATCAAGGAAAGAAAAAAACCATCTCCCAAAGCACCCACATTAGACCCAGTACACCTGCTCTCCAGACACCTCAGACTGTTGTTCTTATAACATGTCTTTTAAATGCCAGCAACTATCCATGGTTTCTCCCCACTACGCTGCTGTGCTCCACACCTTTCCCTCTTCAACCTCTCATTCCCAACCTCACCTTGATCTCTCCCCACTATTCTCAGCTCCGCAGCTTCTATGGACCTTGATCTGAGATCTGAAGGGAACACAGCTGAGACTGTATAATGTACATGCACCCTTGCTCCCCCTCCATTAGCTCTTGCGGGTTTTTTTTGTAGCTTGTTGTGCTATGCCATGGGTAGGCAAACTAAGGCCTGGTGGCCGGATCCAGCCCAATCGCCTTCCAAATCCCGCGGATGGTCCAGGAATCAGCGTGTTTTTACATGAATAGAATGTGCCCTTTTATTTAAAATGCATCTCTGGGTTATTTGTGGGGCCTGCCTGGTGTTTTTACATGAGTAGAATGTGTGCTTTTATTTAAAATGCATCTCTGGGTTATTTGTGGGGCATAGGAATTTGTTCATTATTTTCCCTTCAAAATACAGTCCGGCCCCCCACAAGGTCTGATGGACAGTGGACTGGCCCCATGCTGAAAAAGTTTGCTGATCCCTGTGCCATGCTATGGCTCCTTATGAGCATATTGGTATGAATCTGCACCAGCCTGAGGATACATTTCCATGGGCTTATTTATGTTCCAATTTTGGGGAACCCTAACAGCGTTTCCGTGTGCTACTCTGGTTCGCCAGAAGCGGCTTAGTCATGCTGGCCACATGACCCGGAAGCTGTACGCTGGCTCCCTTGGCCCATAAAGCGAGATGAGCGCCGCAACCCCAGAGTCAGTCACGACTGGGACTTCCGGGTTGGCGCCATCGTCTAATGGCGGATTCCCTCCGAGCTCCGGAGGGAATCTGCTCAACAGGGGTCGGGTCCTACCGCGGCGGCGACGCGGGGACCCTTAGAAACCACAGGCGCTGAAGCCTGGGGACCTGGGGACTCGGTGGGCACCATTTGCGCGCCCCCCGACTCGCAAAGAAGCCTTTTTAAAGGCTTCGGAACGGGGGACGGAGGGAGGCGTGGTGCTGAGAGTTCGAATGCTTCCCCTGCTGAGTGAAGCCGCATGCCATGGATAGAGAGCGCTAACTTCTTTCTTTGAACATTTGGATCAAAAGTAACGACCCGTGAGTAACACGGTAATTGGACTTAAAAGGGAAATTTATTTCTGGGAATTCGGCAAGATCGGGCAAGGTGCTAAAAAGGAAGTCAACCTACCCGCCTTGTAGACATCGTAAAGCAAGGATTTTATTACTAAGGTTGTGTGAATGTCTTTCTTTTTGTGGAAAAAGAGCAATTAACTTTATATTGGGCCAATTTAAGTGACTGTGCTGGAGGATAAGAGAACGGAATTTACCCCTCCCCCCAAACCTGGGAGCAATCGGGGAGAGAGCCTGTGGAAGAGGTTTATAGATTTTGACAGCTGTCAAACTAGCTGTCAAAGTTGGGGGGAAAAAGGAGAACTGTGTCTTTGCTGTCTTTGCTGGTTACATTTGATACAATTTGGTAACAAATTGTCAAAAATAAAGAAGAAAAGGATAATTTGTCATTAAGTAACTAGAATCCCTCTAGAGGGGATTCAGGACATTACAAAAATGGCTGTAAGTGGAAAAATACTGGCTGAACTGGAAAAGACCTTTCGTCTCTTGGGAAATCTACAGGAGCAGACAAATGTTTTGACTATGAATGTAATAACAATGAAGGGAACAGTAAACAAAATTGCTGAACCTGGAAAGGATTTGATTCAAGCTCCTGCAGAGGAACAGGGAAGTGTTGTTGCTGATCCAAAAATCCTTATAGCCAAACAGGAGAAAGAGTCTGAGTCATTTGAGGTGCCGTTTAAAGAACATGAGAAAGAAGGAGGCGCTGGGATGTTGCAGATGACTAAAGAGAGCCAGAGGCCTGTTAAGTTGGAAATAATGGAAATAATGGAAAATAAGAACATGACGATGAAAGTTTGGTTGGAAGTGAAGAATGGAAATTGGAGAGATCTCCTCTTATGGGGATCTGAAGACATATGGAATATAAATATGGCCAATGCAGAATTCGGAGCCTTTGGGACATTTGGACTTATGAGAAGTAAGAAACAAGATTTTGGCTCCATTGTTAAATATGGAGGTCTGGCTGGAAGAAATACGGACCTTACTGGAACAGAGCCTCTTCGAGATTCGGAATTTAAAATAAAGGACTATCAAGAAAACCAGCAGAGAGAAATTGAGAGAGGGTTAAGTGCCTCGGATGTGAGATCGCCAGGCTGATTTTGGATGGACTGATGGACTTTGGCTGGGGATCGAAACCGGGAAAGGGGGTGGTAGGGCTTCGGGAATCCAAAGGGTGTAAAAATATAATTCTGTTTTAATTA
Organism: Podarcis raffonei; assembly: GCF_027172205.1. NCBI lineage: Eukaryota > Metazoa > Chordata > Lepidosauria > Squamata > Lacertidae > Podarcis > Podarcis raffonei. Next base: position 20,218,059 of record NC_070611.1, on the reverse strand, counting down.
AGTTGGTTTTTGCCATTAACATAAAAAGGGGGAATTTGGGGAGAGATTTAGGGCCGACCTTAGCAAAAGGTTGTCAAGAATAAGTGTTGGTGTATAAAGATTGAGATTTTTAAGTTTAAATAGGTTAATTAAATTGATGGAGGAATTTAGGAAAAGTATGTCAAGAATAAGTTTTGAAATAGAAAGATAGAGGTTTAGAAGTTAAAATTTGATTAAGTTAATTGAATTAGAGGAAATAAGGTAAAGTGGGGGGGATAAAAATTGCTGAGCTAAAAATTGGAATTGGAATACAAGAAGGGCAGGTGCGGGGAAGTCAAGGAAATTGGGTATGGAATGTAATTAAGGTAAACTTTTTTAACTGTTTTTTTTCTTCTTCTTTTCTTTTTTCTTTCTTTTTTCTTTTTTTTCTGTTTTTCTTTTGTATTCTCTTTTGAAAATTTTAATAAACATAATTAAAAAAAAAAAACCAGAGTCAGTCACGACTGGACCTAATGGTCAGGAGTCCCTTTACCTTTTTTTAAAGCCCCACAAAAAGGTCAAGCTGAGAAGGCAGCCTGTCTGTACGGCCGCTCAAAAGGAAGACTTGCCAACACACATTCTTCCCTGTAGCATGTTAGAAAACAACAACCCACACTTTCATCTCACAGTTTTATGTTCCGAAAAGGAAGCTTCGGCACTGTGTGCTTAATAATAATAATAATAATAATAATAATAATAATAATAATAATTTGTACCCCGCCCATCAGGCTGGGTTTCCCCAGAATCTCTGGGCGGCTCTCAACAGAATATTAAAACACGATAACACTTAAAAAACTTCCCTAAACAGGTCTGACTTCAGATGTCTTCTAAAAGTCAGATAGTTGTTTATCTCCTTGACATCTGATGGGAGGGCGTTCCACGGGCGGGTGCCACTACTGAGAAGGCCCTCTGCCTGGTTTGCTGTAACCTCACTTCTCAACTCTCAGAACCATTTGAAAACCAAGGCGCAGCTTCCAATTGGCTGCAGGAGCTTCCTGCACTCAATTGGAAGCCAGGGAAGCCACGTCAGATGTTTGGCTTCCAAAAAACATTCGCAAACCGGAACACTTCCGGGTTTGCGGCGTTCAAGAGCCAATTTGTTTGGGAGCCAAGCCATTTGACAACCAAGGTACCACTGTACTTCATTACTCAGCAATCCTTATAACCACCCAGAAGTTAGTAAAGAGAGGTTGCCCCATCTATTCATGGCTCATCAGAGATTTGAACCAAATATTTCCTGCCTCATTCCATCACAGCAGCTAAAGTGGTCCCTAAAGATCAAATCACCAGCCAGTGTCACAAATAGCAAAATGATACCATTTTTTTTGGTATGGTATGAGGAAGCTGCCCACCATAAGCATATCAAACAGAAGTGGATTGAATTATCAAATGGATTTACAGGCCTATTTATATAGATTTGCATAGGAATAGCAACATTAACACTCACTGGGATTTCCATCTAAATGTATGCAGATTTCTTACAGATGATGATATGCCGACGTGGATTTAACACTAAGTAGACAGATGTGCATCAGAGTGTGAGGTTTAGCATCACTCCATATGGTCCAGTGGGAAGGATGAATATATGGCAACATATTATGCAAATTCCACCTCCACTCATTAAACATGGTAACGCTGAAGATAAGCATTTTAATGCTTGACCTTCATTCAAACTTGAGTTTCTACGTAGTGGTAGATCTTAAGTACTTGACCTTTAGTCAAATATGGCTTTTTACTGAAGTCAAGGGCATACCTTCCAAATTACTTCATCCAATTTCAGTGTATATCTTATAAAACCATCCCAATCCTTCAAAGTGAGCAAAAGAAAATTACAGCCCAACAAACTTTCATTGATATTTTGGCCTCTAACCCATTAGGTAAATATACACACATGCAGTAAGCACAAACAGTCTTCTGAAGCTATCTTAGAAATGATGGCATTTTAGGTGCCAGGGACAAAGTCGGTATATAGAGAAGAATCACGTGGTATAGAAGACGGAAGCAATTCAAGGTTTTCTTTCTGCATTATTTGAAAGAGAGGGCCACCTATCAAATGGTTGCAATTCCACGGGAAATGAATTAGCTTCTCATCCAAGGAATTTATAATATGGCACTGTGGTTATATACATGTGATAACAACACTACATCTGTTTCATTAAATCATCAAAAGGTTAAAATAATACTTAAAATGTTGGCAGGGTACTCATATCGGGTGTATCTGGAAACCATCTGCAGTTTCACAGATTTTGAGTTGACGGAAAGCTCTTGAGATAGTACAACATGCAGGTGTCAACCCTTCACGTTTCAAAGGCTGAAGATTAACTTCATCTACAATATGGGGACCTAACAGTTCTGCCTTTCAAAAGAAACCCGAAAAATCATCTCTGATACTGGCCTCACCGAGAGAATAACCCAGTGGGATTTCCACCTCTTCATTTCCTAATGAGCTTTTTGATAATGAGAGGTAACTTTAACAGTCACTATGGGCTCTATTATGGCTAATTTGACTCCACTTCACTCTCCTTGTTAATTACTAACACTAGCCTTTTTATCCTCAAGAGAACACACTTGAGGTTGGTTTTTTTGGGGGGGGGTGTCCATTTTTTAAAATTTATGTGGGGCTCTTTTTAAAGAGTTGGACGTCTTCAGCAATAGATTTATACCTAGCAGTTCAGCCACAAATATTTATTAGTCGTTACATGAAGACTCTTTGTGACACCAGTCCCACAAGCATAGGGTATTCTGTCCGATGGTCTTAAGAGGCTAACTCTGTGAAAAGTCTGCATATTACAGACAAACTACATAGAATAGTGTATTTTATCTAGGAATCAATTCCTTGTAATCTGCTTCCATTTCTAGAAACAGAAGGGTTACTAGGAACTAGCGGGTTTGCTGATGGAAAAAATGTATTATTTTCTACAATTCCCCCCGCCCCCTTAGGTATCTTATTTACAACTCACAAAAGCTTTCAGGTGGCATAAATGGGATTCCCAAATGGTTCTCCTTGTGTGTTGAGTCCCACAATGCCACCCCCCAAAAATTCACGCATCACACATCAATTTTTGTTTAAGGTTTTTGGCATAATTTTGGCCACAACTTTATTAAAATACAAAAAATGTGAGTGGTTGCTTAGGCATTGGTTATGACTATCTGTCCTTGCCCCCAGGGACAGAGCTGGCCTTCCAGATTCCAACGGAAGCCAGCGTGGGAAACAAGTATTGGGTGAGGAAATGAAGCTGGGCATCAGTCCCTCACTTCTCACCCTCATGTTCCTGTGGGGCTTGCACGGCCCAAGTCCGACTCTGGGGACAAGGACGAAAGGAATGGCAAGCCCCTGGATTCCTTTAACGGAATTCCCTTTCTGCACCACCATTGGAGGGGTAGGCACTTACCCCTCCAACAACCAATTTTAACCAATGCCTAACCGCCAACCTTACAAGTTGTGACGATTTGCTACGCAGTAGGCAAAAACCAAATGGCACCAGCCAATCAGCCAGATGGCAAAATTCCTACCAGGCCCCTGCTCCAAGGCAGACGACCCCATGACAGGCATAGCAAGGTCAAGCGATCAAGAACCCCCCCCCCTATTAAAGGGAGGGTGGGCGGGTGATCCGGTGCAAAACGGCCAAGAGGACGCCCAGCGTCGGGCGTCCTGTATTTAAAGACTCTGACCCCTCCTCCAAATTGGCAACAATCAAAACTCCCCAGCAACCCAATTTAACCACTTATGGCTTGGGTTCATCCCAAAACTGCCCAGCAACAGCAGGGTGGCTTGTATCCCCCAACCGCAACACGTGCTCTCTGTTAGGGAGAACACGCTTTGCCAGAAAGGATCATGTTCTCTATCTCTCAGTTAGAACAAGGGTGGAAAATGACACACAATTGTTAAAAAATGCTTCCCAAATCTGCTTTTTCTTGCTATTAACTCACCCCTCCCCAACATATCACGGCTATTAGGTCTTTTAAAATGCCAGTGCTTTGAGTTCCCTCAGTAGCGCTTCATAACGTTGTTCATAATTACTTCATAATGAAAACGCATTTTCTGTCGTTTAAATGAATTGTCTTCCTCCCTTGAAAGCTTCCCCCCCATAATTATTTGAAGTAATTACATATTTAATTGACTGATGGGGAAAAAAGAATGTAAATCCAAGTCTTCCAGTTATCCATTTCTGGAGAGTCTGTGAGATGATCAGTACTGGTTGGTCAATGGTCTATGAAAAATCATGCGGAATTATTTTATCACTTATTCATTATTAAATTATTAAATACAACCATTCACAATAAAGGAGAGGAACCCGAAATGGTTGCATTCCATCTTGAACTATGTTCTAAAATGCAAAAAACAACAACCCACAAACCTACATTTTTGTAAATTCTAAGTCAGCTGTGAAAATCAGTCTCTATCACTATATCCTTCAGATGACCAGCAAATAAAACAACACCATTAGAGGATAATTTGATAAAGAAAAAAATTAAATAATTCAGTTTGAAGCCGGAAATGGCAGGAGAAAGCTGGAGAGACCTTGTGAGGGCAGAGGAAGCCCAGAAGAGATTGGCGGTGCAGTAGGGCTTGTTTATGCTGATCAGCCTCCCCGCCTAACGGATGATGTGCAGGGATTGTACAACTGCTGCTGCTGCTCTCCTGCACATCCTTCAGCCTCCTGCCGGCCTCAGAGCTTCAATTCTAGTTGTGGATATTTTTGAGTGCACTATTTTTGGTCTGGATTAGGAGCATGCGGCAGAGAGAGCATTTAAAGGGTGTTTAGAGGGTGCTCCCCACTTCATGTGATTTCACTTGCGCATGCGGGGGCCAGAAATGTAACCCCCACTGGGTAAGGGGGAGCGCCTATATAAGTAAAGATTTTGAAATGAATCGTTGTGAAGTGCAACGTGGGAATATGCACGAGAGAGACATAGGCTTCATTTTTATGCCAAGGAGATCTGCCTTCTAAGATTTCTCCCGTGGAAAACAGTGGTACCTCGGTTTTTAAATGTAATCCGTTCCAGAAGACCGTTCGAGTTCCAAAACGTCCGAAAACTGAAAACTCAACATAGAAAACTCAATACAATAGGAAAGCTCAAAACGGAAGCCACACGGCATGTTCAACTTCCGAAAAGTGTTCAAAAACCGAAGCATTTACGTCCAAGTTTGTGGCTTTCGAGTTTCAAAACGTTAGTCAACAGAGACATTCGAAAACAGAGGTACCACTGTATTCAATTCTGAATTTCTAGGGCAAGAAGAGATTTTTAGCCTTTCTGCCGCTCACATGCATCTGTTCTGCAGCACATAGTGGAACCAGAGCATGATTCTCTAACAGGGGATGTCCCAGGAATTATGATACTCCGTTCGGCAAGAAAAGTGTTAGAGCCACTCTGCACAGATATCTTATTAGCTTTTGCTAATTTAATATAATGGCTGTGTCCTGATTTCTATTTTAGTATATACATAATTGGCTGAGAGCTGTCTTGCAGCCCACACCTATGCATGTTTACTCTAAAGGAAGTCCATTGAGTCCACCAGGGCTTACTCCCATGTACCAGCACACAGGGTCACAACTTTCACAAATGTGAAAAGGCTAGGGTTAAATGAAATACATATGTTTACATAGATTTACACGATCTAGGCCAGCTCTGAACACTCGAAAGGAAAAATAATTCATAGCTGCAATTGATGTTATGATAGAACTAAACAGTTTTTAAAAAAAGCTTACGGTCATTTCGTAGGAAGTTGTTAAGCAACTGGAAAAGAGGAAAAGTATCCCAGGAGTCCTGAGGCTGTGCTTCCAGTGCGGAATCCATGTCAACCGTAAAAAGAGACCAAAATTTCTCCCCATGTTCAGCCAGCAAATCTGGCCACCAAGCAAATGCCTGCATCACAATTAAGACACAATTTTAATTAAGAGAGAGTAGGAAGACAAATCAAATTTCCAAACACGGACACAAAATACGATGAAACTCACAAACATGCATTTTCATGAAGCAATGGCAAGTTGTGTACACTCTGCTTAGGAAAAAAACCCCTTCATTAAGCAAAGTCATATCCTGCATTGTATATGACTTATGTGAAGAAGGAAGAGAGCATGCCATATTTTTCCTTCTATTTGATGTGGTTTTTTGACTCAAAAATCATGTAAAAAAACTGGGGTCGTCATATACACAGATAGTGGCATGGGGGGGGGGGAGCTGTGGGCGGCCAGCCATCTGGTTGGTGGGCACGCAACTTCCCCCCCATGCCGCACAGGAGGCGCACGCTCTAGGGATCGTGTCCCGCAGCAGCATGGCATTTTCTTTAAATTTAGTCCCCCAAAATGGGGAGCGTCATATACAAGGGGGGCGTCTAATACACTGAAAAATACGGTATATTTCATTGAGGGCAGAAATGTTTCATTGGTTAAAAGCATTAGGAGTAACGGCTTATGAAACTGATGGACTATGCTGAAATGGTGAAATTAACTGCCCAACTAAGAGGACGTAATGATAAAGGAGAAATGGAGAGCATTGATGGGATTATCTATCAAAGGAGGCATAGGCAAATGTGGCCCTCCAGATGTTTTGGGACTACAACTTCCATCATCCCTAGCTAACAGGATCAGTGGTCAGGGATAATGGCAGTTGTAGTCCCAAAACATCTGGAAGGCCGAGTTTGCCTATGCCTGTACCAAAGTATTGCACATACATGATGTTGTTGGCAGGATTTGAAATATAAGTAGTGGATTACTGAAAGAACTAATGACAGTGAAGTTTGGATAATAAAAACACATGTATTGTAAACTAGCTAACAAAGAGAAGTACAAAACAAACATCAGGAAAGGTAGGGGAAGTCAAGAAGGAATTTATACTGAAAATAATTCTATATGATGATAAATGTTTTGGAATATTTTTGGAGATTTAATAAAAAAGCAGTTTTTTAAAATCTTAAAATTATCTTTGATACAATAAAAACTACAGACGATAAAGGCCTCCTTAAAAGCATATTCTGGTGGGAAATGCATCGTATTACGGAAAATTGCTTGCAAAAATGTGTATATTAAGCAAATAAAATGTACATCTTGGGAGAACTTCAAACTAAAATGTTGATGAATTTTCACGAGGACTTTTAAAAAAAATATCAAACTGATGGAGAAATGCAGAGACCCGAACTTATATTGGAAAATGGAAAAACAGAGAAACTGAAATGGACAGAATGGCCTGTCTCTAGCCGCCACATAACGAATGTATGTTTGTTCTTAAAGTGGCTTTTACGAGACTGTTTTAATGTGTAGGTTGACTCTGAAAGTGAGTTATAGACGCACACTAGCTCCATGAACTTCTGAATGCAGAAGACCTCCTCTCTGGTTCAATTCTTGACATGTCCAGCTAGGGCTGGAAAACTCTGTTGCCAGATTCTAGAGCAGGCTTCCTCAAACTCGGCCCTCCAGATGTTTTGAGACTACAATCCCCATCATCCCTGACCACTGGTCCTGCTAGCTAGGGATGATGGGAGTTGTAGTCCCAAAACATCTGGAGGGCCATGTTTGCCTATGCCTGAGCTAGAGAGTCATTGCCCATCAATGGAGACAATACTGAGCTAGATTATAGAATCATAGAACTGTAGTGTTGGATGAGTCAATGTAGTCCAACCGCCTGTAATGCAGAATCTTTTGCTCAGTGTACAGCTTGAACCCACGACCCTAAGAGTAAGAGTCTCCTAATCAAAACAAGCAATGTTGGAAATGTAAGGAAAAGGAGGGGAATTTCTTCCATATGTGGTGGACCTGTACTAAGGTTAAAGCCTACTGGGATATGATATACAATGAACTGAAAAAGGTTTTTAAAAACACCTTTATTAAAAAACCAGTGGCGTTTTTGTTGGGTATAATTGGAGAAGAAATCCCCCCAAAATACATAAATGTATTTATGTATGCTACCACAGCCATGGGGATACTTTTAGCCCAGAAATGGAAGCAGCAGGAACTTCCAACATTGGAAGAATGGCGGACTAAAATGATGGAATATGCAGAACTGGCGAAGCTGACGGGGAAGATACGAAACCAACACGACGAGCTGTTTGAAAAGGACTGGAATAAATTTGTACAATAGATGAGAGAACACAGTAAACATTTGAGAACGTTTGCAGGTTTGAGTTAAAATATTTTGTAATGTTAATTTTTGGAACCTCTTTACCATTATTAAGGTCAATTCTATAAGCATGAAAGAAGGTAAATACAGTGGTACCTCTGGTTACGTACTTAAATCGTTCCGGAGCTCTGTTCTTAACTTGAAACTGTTCTTAACCTGAAGCAACACTTTAGCTAATGGGGCCTCCTGCTGCCGCTGCGCTGCCGCCGCGCGATTTTTGTTCTCATCCTGAAGCAAAGTTCTTAACCCGTGGTACTATTTCTGGGTTAGCGGAGTCTGTAACCTGAAGCGTATGTAACCTGAAGCATCTGTAACCCGAGGTACCATTGTAGGTTGATATAGAAATGCTAAGTTGTAAGTGAATATTTATGAAAGCCAAGCAGTGGGAGGGGCAAAGTCGAGGCTCAGTTTGAGCAAGGCTATAGGTGACGTTATGATTCTAACGGATTGTAATTATGGTAAAAATAATGTAAACTCAATAAAAATTATTATATATATAAAAGAGAGAGTAAGAGTCTCCTGCTCTACAGACTGAGCTATTGTGATTAATGGTCCGACTTGGTATATGGCAGGTTCTTATGTTCCTATGTACCATTTGCATACTTCACCGGTATCAGCTACAGAGATATAGGCTCCCCTGGATAATTACAAAATATCACTATAAAAAAAATATATGCTACAATGTTGTATAAACAACACATTGTAGATGACTGATAAGGAATTCCTTAACGGTAGTTATTCGAAGTAACATATCATCATGACTGCAGTAGCTATGAATGATAGCCACAGGTACTTAGACATATCTGCTAATAAATCAGGACTCTTAAGAGTAATGAAGCACTGAGATACTAAAAATGTCCACATAGGTGTCACTCATATCCTTGACTCTTCTATGACTTTGGTAATTTTTGGCATGGGTTTAATGGCTGCAGCTAGAAAGGGAATATTGTTGACAGCTGAAAAAGTATTTTCCAAGATGGGTTAGCTCTTACAATGACCGGACCATTCTCTACCTATTACTGAAGAAAATGGTAATTGGTTGCATCAAAAAGTATAACCGGTGCTTATGTGAAAACCAGAGGTCATATTCTTCCTTCCTCTAACTAGAAATCTCAGATAAAAATACTGCAAAAATGAAATCAATTAAGAGGAAGAACATCAAACTATATAAATAACCATCTAATTAATTAGCTCAAAAGCTGAGATTGGGAGAAAAAGACATTAAAAGATTTCCCTTTATATAATCTTCTCCCCAATCTTGCTTTGCTTTCATTACTAAATATCTCATTTTGAGCATGTACTAAAAACAACACACAATGCAGCCCAGGAAACCAGTCAATTTCTTTCCCATCTCTATATATCCTTGCAGAGAAACAATATAGTGTGTGTGGGGGGGGAGGGAATTCAATTGTATTGGAAAAATTCTCTTGACCCACTGATGCCTATGAATAAAGTGGTTAAACTAGACAGTCAAATATCATAGACACAACGTTGTTCCATATAACAAGACACCAAAATGAATGCAATTAGTGATTTATCACATGCACTCTGAGAGGAAGAGAGAGGGAAAAGTCATTGTATGAGATTAAAGGCTGATTTCTTTTTTTCCAGACTATTGTTTAAAATGTGTATTGTACTATATGGCAGCACTTGCTACACAGTCGACAGAACAATACTCAGCAGTAGCTCCAATTTGCTGACTCTCTGCTCAAGACTGAAGTGACACACGGCATCTATCCCTTCTCTGCAGCTTCTCCCTGGGGGACCTTCAGTGATATGGGTTGCCTCCTGCTAGATGAGCTTCTTTTCAGATTTCCTTATCCTGCTTGGTGGAGAATTGTAGCCAAGTTGGATCTCCTGGCTCTAGGTAAGTTTTAGTGCTCTATATGGAATACATATACATAAGGAACGTGGGTGGCGCTGTGATCTAAACCACAGAGCCTAGGGCTTGCCGATCAGAAGGTCGGCGGTTCGAATCCCTGCGACGGGATGAGCTCCCATTGCTCGGTCCCAGCTCCTGTCAATCTAGCAGTTCAAAAACACTTCAAAGTGCAAGTAGATAAATAGGTACCGCTCCGGCGGGAAGGTAAAAGGCGTTTTCGTGTGCTGCTCTAGTTTGCCAGAAGCGGCTTAGTCATGCTGGCCCCATGACCCGGAAGCTGTACGTCGGCTCCCTTGGCCAGTAAAGCGAGATGAGTGCCACAACCCTAGACTTGTCCGCGACTGGACCTGACGGTCAGGGGTCCTTTTACCTTATAGGATACAGGCTACAGGATACCAACCTACTTGAGTCTAGGCCCTGAAAAGCTCCAAACATACCATGCACATTTTACCGTCTTTGTGTTCACAACCCAGTGATGGATTCATTAGTTTGATTTTATTGATGTGTCTTTTAAAGGACAGGTCTGGGGGAAGATTTGGTCCAACCGGCCAATGATCAAAGATGGTGGGAGTTACAGTCCAGCAACATCTGGAGGGTCAAAGGTTCTCCAGTCCTGCTCAAAGTTGTTTGATGGCTCCACGAGAGAGGTGAAACTTAAAGGCAGAACCACATGGAGGAAAGAGAAGATACCAATATGATGGATTTTAGAAGGAAGATAAATATGGGGAAAGGAAACCATCAATGAACAGAGTTGATGCAACATGTTTGAAAGTGGTTAACAATTCCATGCATGGAACCATGAAAAAAAATGTCCTGCCTTGGTTGGGATGAGCTACATACCTCTTTTCCCTGAGGGAATCCAAAATTTTGGTAGTGTTGTGGGGGGAAAAAAGTTAAAATGGTTAAACATGGGTTTGAAGCCAGCAGATTACAGGTTCTCTTTTTCTACAATGGTACGAGATCTGCACTGTCTTTAATAGTATCAAGTTATTTTCAGTTATTAATATTTGGAGAGAGATATAATGAATATTTTTCAAAAAGACAATATTCATCAGGATTATAAAATGTATGCCTGTATGTAAAATTATTTCCAGAACTATGTACTAAAATTGCAATTTAAGAACAAAACAAAAAAAATAAGGATGTAAGTTCTGACATTTCCTATGACACTTTAAAAAAAGTTTTACTTTAATGCATATTTTCAGAAGACAAAACCCACATATACATTTTATTAAGTAATTATTTACAGAGTAACGCAGTGGTAATACTAGTGAAGAATAATGCCTCTTGGGAGTGCTTTTCAAATTATTGAAGCAGCTGTTTCTTCAGTATAAAATAAAAAATCCATAACAAGTTCACACATGACAGATGTAAGCTAAAATCTAGAATCGACAGTGTGAGATAAAAGCAGATGTTTTGAATGATCATATTTATAGACACCATATCTTAGTTTACCACTTTGTATGATTTCCCAGAATTTTTTTTACAAAAGGTTTTTATTTCAAAAAATATGAACTTCCTTCCAGGCATCCTTTGTAAGCTAGTTGATCAAACTTTTAACACGCTTAATAACAACAATATTAATGCAAGTGTATGAAATATATTTGTTCATTTTGTAAAATAAAGGGAACTCTTAATTCTTGAAATATCACTGGTTCTGTGTGGCTTCAGTGGAAGTTATTTAGGGATGTCTCCAACATTTGCTTCCCCAAAACAAATAGGACTTGCCTGTGAGCAGAATGCATGTTCATTCATTTAACAGAGATTTCTCATGGACTGAACCCACTTTTTTTAAAGAAAAAGACAGATTAAATGGGACTGTGTCGTTGGTTAGCTTACAGCAATACTAAACGTGCTTCTCCCTTCTAACTTTTAAATCTAGTGTCATTCATAAGGGCCTCCCCTCTTTCTCTTCTGCTATTTATTTTAGTCAAGAGATGGGAAATTGGATCATTTGCACTATGCACTCTGTGAGATTTCGGGACTGACAACTAGAAGCATCTCTCCCTTTCCCTTCTGCTTTATCTGCTGTTTATATTTATTTATTTTTAATGCTGAAACCTGAAGCTTATTCAAGAGAAAACCCAAGTCGGGTTTTATTTCACTTCACTTTTCATAACCTTCAAAACTATTACGGCTCTGCAAATGTGAATTGCCTTTAACATATGTCACAGGCTTTCGCTGTAATGTTTTTTGACAGAATTGCTTCACACCGAGGCCATAGACGGTGGCTATTGAGCATTATTGTACAGCTAATGCCGTTATCCTCACCTCTGAATGGTGCTCTTCGTTCTGCTGTAGGACTTCAATGCAGAGCTCTGCTAAATGAATAACCTCTTCCAGCTTTACAGAAGGAGACGCTTGGTTCAGTGTCTCTGCAGTGAAAAGGAACACACAAATGATAGGATGATCACAGCTAGGAAAATGTGGGAACAGGAAACGTTCCAGAGAAGTGAGACAACACAGAATTTGATGACTTAAAAGGCTGACACTTTCAAGCACATCAGCCATGCTTTCAATATAGATAATGGCAATGTTGTTATGACCAGATTGCATGCATGCAAAAAATATTTAACCCACCCCCAAAAAACACCACTCTGTGAGCCCTTTCTAATTTAATACTTCAGAAGTAACAGGTACATCTGCACTGGGACATCAGATGCTCAACTTTTGCCACACCCAAGTCTGAATCCTTTCCACTGTGAGCTATAGAACAAAAGCAGAGGCTAGTTGCTTGTTTTTCTCCTCTATCACACAATGGGCTGGTTTGGGAATGAAACTAGCTTTCCTCTAGGCTTGTGTGTTCCTTGCTTCTCCCTCCGATGTGGTCATCCGAAAGGAGTTTGGAAGCATCTGTATCTGTTTTTGATCAACCACAGCCGGCCATGTCGCTCAAACCTGGACAAACCGTGGTGAATACTACCTACCGCCGATAGAAACAAACCACCTTCAAACCACAGTTTGTGAGACGGGTAAGTTTTCACTAACCACAGTTACGATTAACCTCAGTTTAGTGCTCAGATGACATGCTAAACTGCACCTAATCTAAGATGGAAGCCACAAATTACCTCCTCACAACGACACTGGAGATGTAAAAGGGACGCCTAGTGTTATGTTCAAATTGAACTGCCTACATTGGGGTTCACAGTGGGTGAAAAATTGTGTTCTACAGGAAGAATTTATTTATTTATTTATTATGTATAATGTATTTTTTAATAAATATTTTCTTGGTTTACAAAAGTATGTGCAATGTCCCCCCCCCTCTCTCTCTCTCTTTCCAAGTACAGTGGTACCTCGGGTTACATACGCTTCAGGTTACATACGCTTCAGGTTACAGACTCCGCTAACCCAGAAATAGAACCTCGGGTTAAGAACTTTGCTTCAGGATGAGAACAGAAATCGTTCTCCAGCGGCGCAGCAGCAGCGGGAGGCCCCATTAGCTAAAGTGGTGCTTCTGGTTAAGAACAGTTTCAGCTTAAGAATGGACCTCTGGAACGAATTAAGTACTTAATCTGAGGTACCACTGTAACAGTTTCTACAGATAAGTTTCATTTGTTGAGACATTAGGATGAAAAGGGGGAAAGAGGTGGAGGGGGGGAAAGGTGAGTGGGGGTGGTGTCAGGTGGTGATGTTTCTATTATACTTTATATATGTGGGGTTTTGTGTCAGTGTTGCTTGTGCAGGTTCTCTGCTATTCACTTGTGTCCCTTTGGTAGTGAGAGAGGTTGGGGTTGGCCTAGGGTGTGGTTATTTGTTTGTGATTGGCTGTGGTGATCTTTGTTTTTGTGTGTGAGTGTTTTTGGATCAGGTTAGCCATATTGATTCGTATGCTGTTGGTGGATTATTGTCATTGTCCTGTTGGGCTGTGTATGTGATAAAGGGGAGCCATACCAGGGTGAAGGCGTCTTCTTCTGTTTGTCCCCATGTCAGTTTCAGTTTATTGGTTAATTTTTCTACTAAGGCTGTTTCCCATACTATTTGGTACCATTGGTCCATGCTTACTCCTGACAGGTCTCTCCAGTGTCTGGTTATGGTGTTTCTGGCTGCTGAAAGTAGGTGGGTTATGAGTTCCATTTGCAACTCACGCTATAACTGCACTGTTCGCAGACTTTGGATGACACTCTATTGCATACAGTGGTACCTCGGTTCTCGAACGTAATCTGTTCCGAAAGACAGCTCGACTTCTGAAACATTTGAAAACCAAGGCACAAAGGGCTGGCTGCAAGTTCATATTAGAAAAATTGAAAAACATCCAGCAGAAGCCGTTAGACTTCTGAGGCGTATTCAAAAACTGAAGCAATTACTTTCAGGTTTTTGGTGTTCGAAAACCAAAATGTTTGGCTTCCGCCACACTTGAAAACCGAGGGACTACTGCATATCATTTTTATTCCATTTTTCGTTTTACAGTTTAAGATACTCATTTTACATCCTTAAGATAGAAATGACTTCCCTTCTTCTCTTTCCATGGCTCATTTTTCATTTCATAAACCCCTGCATATTTTACAAAAACCATACCATTCAGTATTCCATTATTACATCCATCAAAACTTATTTACACTGTTGAATTGATCTTAATGCTGCCAGCATTTTCAGCTGTACACAATTATTTCCCATATATTCAATAAATGTTTTCTAATCTTCTTTAATCGTATGTTTTCTTGTTCTATTATTCTGTATGTTAAGTCTGCGAGTTGTGGGCCTTTGGATAACAATCTAAACCAGATATGAAGGAGCTCTGGCCCTCCAGAGAGAGGTGGGGGCGGTCTGGGTGTGTGAATCAGAGGTCAACGCGATGAAATGGCCGAGTTCATATTGTTGAATTGGTAGTGATGAAGCATCACAGACTCAGCAAATTCTTGCTTGTATGGACGCAGCAAGGTTGCAGGATTTGCACATTGGCACAGACAAGCCTTTTGCTCGTGTATTTGATTATTGTGCCGTTGAACGAAAACCAGCATCCAATACAAAGATATATGCCACCGGCCAACTCACCGATTCTGCCCTTTGTTCTTTCAGTGAAATGAACATGCACTAAGAGCTTTAAATTACCGCAGAAGGCCTCTCACCACATACACAAATGGCTCTACTCTGCCTTCAGTTCAATAGTGCCTCTAGTGCTCTTGTTTTCCTTCAGACAAGTCCTTGTGAGCTTGGAGGGCATTTACATGCAGCCATTCTTTATAGAAAACTTGTCTGTAAAAGACCTCATTAAAGAGGTGCAAGCTTTTGAGCCATTTGTCTGGACAGAAGTCTCTCATTGTCCTTTTTCCTGGCCATAGCCTGCCCTTCGTCCTTCACTTTGTCAGCCTTTTTCTTTCTTTTCTTTTCTCCATCCCCCTCCCCCAGCAAATTTGCACTGCTGCACTCTTTCACAGTTAGAAATCTGGCTAATTTCATCAGCAAACAGAAGCTAAAATCTGGTAATGTCATGATCCCAGATCTATCCCAGTCCTATTGAATGCCACAATCTTATCACTTTTTTTCCAGTGTAGATATGGTAGATATGCAACTATAAACATTCATTATTGTTAACATGAGCAAACAAACCAAAGATGAAGGATGAAAAAGAGAATGTGTATGGAAAACGGGCAAAAATTAACTCTGGGGCAGCAAGGGGCGAAAGCTAACCAAATTATGATGTCGTGTTTACTTTTGTATTTATGCATTTGAATTCTGCATTAAAAAGCCAGATCGCTTAGTCAGTAAACCCAGATATGCACAAATTAAATGTACTCATTTGCCTGCATTCGTCTGGTCTCAAAATGAGGAGATTTGGGTAGAATTTTCATTTTGTTTTCCAACTATGTGCACATGTGTTAAGGATCGGGGACTAATTCATCTACAATATTTACCTGGAATTTTTTTTGGAAAAGGGGCTCAAGGAAGAAAGGAGAGTGTCAAACTTCTGAGTCGATTCAAAGTATTTACTGGAATGCTTACAATGCCAAAAAAGGGCAAATGACGAAAGCCCTTATTATTTTCACAGGAGTGTTTTATAAACCAGCTCTGGACAGATAAGGCTAGAGGAATGAAAAACAGGGAGAATTTGGAGGTACTTAGTATGGACCCACGAGAGCTGGTGACACGTAACTGAGTCAGTCCCAGGCACTGACATCACCGCCACAGACAGTCCCATTGCAATTATATAAACAAACTTCAAGGTAAAACTTGCTCCCATGTTTTATGGTTGCTCTAGCAATCAGGGGAGCTATAAACACGTTTTAAAGCCTAATATGGTTGGGATTTTGCAGAATTTGCAAGGAATTCTGTAACAGTCATCAGCTTCTGCTTTGCCAACCATATTGTACCACCCAAGTTTTGATCACATCCACAGAGATGCTAAGATTCTCTATTCATACAACTCATTATCAGGCACCCACAGAATAGTTTTTCTTCCCCTGGAGCTGCCCTCTACTCCCCAGGAACTAGGTGGAAACTACAAGGGTGTCATGCAGGTAGAAGAAATGCAGATCTAGCTCCTACTCTGCGATTAAATGCAAAGAGTGCTTAAGCTTGTAATTTAATTTGCACCGGGATCAAAATGCTTTGAAAAGAACAGGAAAAAAAAACCTTGTTAGAGAAACCGTGCCTCTCCCAGGGAGGAGGAGAAATGGGAGCACAACCCTGTCAGCAGCTCCCTTTTCACCACTCCTACAAATATCACTCAAAGCTATCACATCACCACCTTAGCCGTCTTTGAAAATGGAAAGTGACCTTAACCTCGGGGACATCACCAAGGCAACCCTTCTCTGTGCCGATTCGGCAGTAGCACCAAGAGTCCACGCGCACAAAAAGGGAGGAAATCCATTGTGCCTGGCATGGCATGTACGTATCACAGAGGCAAGACACCAATCAGTATGCTAGATGTGCACATTTGCGCGCACACGTGTGTGGGTATCTCTCTCTCTCTCTCCCCCTCTCCCTCTCCCTCTCTCTCTCTCTCACACACACTGCTCACTCATAGGTGTGTAAACTTCAGAGAACATTGCTGCTCCAGTTCTGCTCTGGCCACATGGACAAGGAAAGGTCCCCTTCAAAGTTCAGAGGACTGAAATTCTAATCAACCCGTTCCCTGAAATTCTAGCCGCTACTAAGAAAACACGCTGAAGCAACATCACAAAAGCGGCAACATAAAATGTAGTACCCCACCACATTCTGGGGTGAAGTTCCTACTGCAGAAAAATATTTTTGAAGATTGTATAAATGTTTCAGCTTCACGTATGGAAGATTACGTATCGCACATAGCAAATTGACCACAATATGAAAATAGACCGTTTAATGATAATACAATGCACAGTGTTTTATTTTCTAAATGAACAATTAAAATGTCACTGCTTTACACCTATATGGTACCCAAAGGTCTAACAGTGGCATTTTTTCCCATTGATGGCATCTCACTTTAGTGGATAGAAATTGTTTAGAGGGTGGAAATTAAATTTACTGCCATTTGCCCTGCTCTTCCCTTAATCTCATTATGTAGTGTTGAGGAAAGATAAGCACTGGAATAAGTAAATAAAATAATACTGTCAGTGAGCTGACACTAGACGGAACACATAGTCTGGTGAGAAATCCACCAATTGAGACTGGTAATAAATGCTGTTAGGCTACTGTCTGCTGAAGGAAAATGAGCTTCAAAGAAGTCAACCTCAGACCAGGGTGAGGTGGGCAGTGGATGTGGAGCATTCTCCAGTGCTTCAAAATTCTGAATTTTGTAGCCTGTTCAGGCTACAGGAATAGAGAAGAAAACCATGAAAGCTTTAGAGAAGGGGCTGGATCCTTACAACATGCTACCACCCAAACAATATGCTGGAACAAAGGAAGACCCCAACATAGTCCCTTCAATTACAGACAAGAGGCTTGTGGGCTGCATCTGTGAAGAGGACAACAGCACTGTGATCTGGTTCTGGCTGCACAAGGGAAATCCCCAGCGCTGCCCCTCCTGTGGAGCCCATTACAAGTTGGTTGGCTACCAATTGCCCTGATTTGGCTTCAAAGCTTTGCTGAGCTCTCCATTTATGATTTCTGGATAGAGGGCTGAGCTACGTAGCTGTTTATGTCACGATGTATCACATTCCTTGAAACCTAATAAAGTCTTTGACTCATTGTGTGAAAAAAAAATAAATTCTGAATTTTCTTTTTCTTTTTCTCCCCTTTTTAAACTTTATTCCAAAACCAAAAAAGAATTACAAACATCACTTTCAAAATCCATATTTGTTTTGTAACATAAGCCTATTGCATAGTTGACTAGATTAAAATATACCTAATTGCTATAGACTTCCCTTTGCTATATATAAATTCAACACAATTAGAAATATTATATTAGAAATTTTTATAAATTCCCCTATAACCCCCACTCCCCTTCACCTATTTGTGATCTCAATATTTTTTTTTACTTCTTCCGTCTTGTTGTGTTGTTGTAGTTTAATAATTATACAATTGATTCTTTTATTATTTCCTTGCTTACCCCTGCACGTTCTACACATTATCTATTAATATTCCAGTTCCGAAACCATATTTTTATTCCTTCACTCCATCCCACTCTTTAATTATTCTCTGATTTGAATGGCCTCTAGTGATTGCCGTCAATTTTGCCATTTCCACAAACTCACAGAGCTTGCTTTGCCATTCTAATAATGATGTATTTTCTCCCCCTTCCAGTTCTTTGCGGTCAATATTCTGGCCGCTGCTGTTGCGTAATTCTGAATTTTCTGAAATTCTGAATTTTCCTGATAAACAATTAGAAAGAAGCAAATGCACATATTTCAAGTGAAGAACGGGAGTGAAGACTGCTAATTCAAGTGACCTCTGTGAAAGTAGAGCGGCGGGTTGGATTTAACAGGAATATATCATGAAGAAGATACATCAAAGGTTCGGTATGTCGGAGTGGGAGGGAAGGGGGGAAAGTTTTTTATTTTCTTCTATGTGATTAACCAATAACCCCTCCTCAAGAAAGAACCGTCGCATAACTGACCTAAGCAGGATGATTAAAAACTGTGTGGAAATGAATTACTAACCAAAAGTTTGGTTTATGGAGATCGAGAAAAGAACAAGGGCTTTTGGAATGACGCAGCAATAAAAAGGGAGTCACCATGTTGGCAGGTTCTGTTGAAAGATTGATGATCGGGAGGAGGAAGCTATGGATTTGTTTTCATATTGGATTCTTGGCAAAACCTCCTCAGAGGACTGAGAAAGGGAGTGACAGACCTGTGAAGATTAATGATAGACGGTAAGAGTGTTTTTTGTTATGGAAGCGATGAAATGCGGTAGCCATCTGAATATGACTCTTGGACGAATGGAAAAACCCACACAGGATTACAATTTGTTTCAACCCGCTTGTGGAGACTATCAGAGGTCACAAAGAGAAAGGAAAAATACATGAAAATAACAAGATGAGATGTGGAAAATAACAAGAAGGGATTGGATAGAATTGTGAACATTATTTGGACAGATTTGTGGACATTAAAGCAGCAGCAACAAGATGATTGAATCCCTTTCGGAACTTGAAATATGGGTACCCCCAACAAAAAATTTAAAATTTGGCTCTGTAATTTGAAATTTATGTGATTTGATTTGATTGGTCTGTTAATAAAAATTATTATTTTAAAAAAATAATTCTGAATTTTCATGACAAATCTGAGGAGGCAGTGAGGCGAAAAGGCAGTGCACTTCCTCAAGTTCACCAATGAGTGTCATGCTTAAGTAGGGTTGTCCATATCCCAACTCAATTTTAAACTACTTCCTTCTTCAGGCTTCCACTAAGACCTGAGGTACATAGTCTGAAACAGCCCAAGTTCTGCACCATTTCAAGCTGAAGCCAAGGGAGATCAGATGCTTAGGTGTTCTCTTGTAGAAACTAACTGTCTACCCATGGAAAAATGGGGAGGGGGGGTCATTTCTGAACTTAGCAGACGTCCTGAAAAGTTAGTCTGTAAATAGTTGGGCCCAGAATGTGTGGACTCCTTATATAAAGAATCACCTGGCATTCCTTGCCCAGATTGCAAGAGTTCTCCAAAGGAGAAAGTACTGAAATTACCATATGGGTTTAGAAGCTTCCAAAGCTATAACAGTTCTGAGAAAGCGTGTTCTCCTTCACAGAGAGCACGTGTTGCAGTGGGGGCTGAAAGGCCACCCCTCTTTTGCTGGGCGGGTTAGTATGGATAACCACCCACATTGATTGGGCGGTTGGGTTACTGGGCAAATTTTGGTGTTGCCATTTAGGGGGACGGACCAAAGGTTATAAAATCAAGTCACGCAGCAATGACTAGGCTCTTTTGCTGCATGCATCGGATCACCAACCCGCCCTCCCTAATCTAGGGCTATTGCGTTGACCTTGCTATGCTTGTCATGGGGTCGTCTGCTTTTCGGGCAGGGGCCTGGTAGTAATTTTGTCCGTTTGGCTGATTGGCTGGTGCCATTTGGTTTTTGCCTACTGCGTAGCAAATCGTCACAACTTGTAAGGTTGCGGTAAGGCATTGGTTAAAAAATTGGTTGGTGGAGGGGTAAGGATTGGCGGTGCCTGCCCCTCCAATGCTGCTGCAGAAAGGGAATTCCATTAAAGGAATCCAGGGGCTTTCCATTCTTTCGTCCGTACCCCTGAATGGGGCTTAGGGCCGCGCAAGCCCCTGGGATCATGCGGGGAGGGGTGAGGGTCTGGTGCCCGGCTCCATGCTCTCTCCAATATTGTTTTCCCTTACTGGCTTTCGCTGGAATCCGGAAGTCAGTTCTGACCCAGAGCGGGGGACAGATAGTCATAACCAGGGACTTCCGGGTTAGCGCCATCGGCAATGGCGGAGTTCCTCTGACTGAGAGGAACCCGCTCCGTGAAAATCGGGTCTTGCCGCCGCAGCGAAGGCGGAGACCCCTCAAAAATCCCAGGCGGAGGAAGCCTGGGAATGTGGGATTCGTCTGACACCAGGAGCGCCTCCCCTACTCGCAGGGAACCCCTTTTTTGGGGATCCAAAGCGACGTGGGGTGAGCGGCGCGGTGTTTTGAATCGACCGCTGCTTTTACGGAGTGAAGCTGCACAGCCGTTGCCAGAGAGCGCTGACTTTTTCCTGTGGACAATTGGACTCTAAACAAGTACCCGTGAGTAGAACGGAAAATTGGATTAAGAAACATTTTAATTTGGTATCGAAGCGGGAAGGTCTAAACAGGAAGTCCGCCTTCCGCTTTTGTAAATAGACTAAAGCAAAAATTGTGCAAGCTAAAGCCTGGAAAGTTGTATATAAAGGTCTAAATTTCCTTCAGTTTTAACCACCAAAACCCCTCTTGGAAGCAGGAGAAAAGGGGGAATTTTGATTGTTCAAGCCTGCAGAGAGAGAGTAAAGAAAGATAAATTTCCACCGTCTCAAACCTGGGAACGGGGTGTCAGAGACAGAAATTTTTGTGGAAGTTCATTGACTGTGAACGGAACGTCTTTTGACAGATAGCTGAAGAAAAAAAACAAATTGATTCCAATGTTGCCTTTTGCATTTAAAAGAAACAAAAAAGTTGAAAAATGAAAGTAATTTTCTTTTGTTGGACCTGCTTTCAAAAGATGGATACAAATAGAAATTGTCTCCTCTAGAGGGAGCTTGTTAAATTGTTGCTGGAGTCGATCTGGGGATTTCACAGCTGTGGAGATTAGGATCATGGGACCAGACTCTGACCTTGAATAAAAATGTGTTTAGAAGAAGTTTTGGTGCTTGCTTTCTGCAAGACAAGTGCTTTGTTGGAGCAGATGCATGAGAAGATGGATTTGATGACTGTTGCAGTCAAAAACTTTGGACAAACAGCGAATACTTATATAGAAACTATTCAGGAACCAACCCAGGAACCTGTTTTGACAGGGCAAGTGCAAATGCAGAAGACAATGGAGGAGGTTGCTGCTGAACCTCAAGTAATACAAATGGAGAGACCCGAGGCCCTGCAGGAGCATAACCCGCTATCCTTGAAGATTGAATCTGGAGCGGGCCAGGGGGGGGTCTGGAGTCGTGGGGGCTCTTAATTTCGGAGGGACTTTGAAACATGCTCTTAAATACTTTCTGGACTACACTGCTGACTGTGGGGAATGGGACTGTGGGGAATGGGCTGATCTGCTAAGGGGAGATGGAGATATCTTTGGGTTGGAGTCTCCCCGAGACCTACTCCTCCATGAGAAAGGAAAGAAACTAAGAAAGAGATCAACAAAAGACAAGGTAAAGTGCAGGTATAAACAAGAAGATGATCTGCAGAAGGGACATGGAAAAGACTTAAGAGCCTCGGACATAAGATTACCAGGTTGATGGACTAGATGGAATGGACAGTAAGGACTGATACAACCCGAGACCAGGAAGAAGAGACGTTGGAGGAAGATTGGAATAAAGTTTTTTAAAAATTTATTTTGGGAATTAGTGTAAAATTAACAAGTATTAGGAAAAATGTTGGAATGAAACTATTTGGCTTTAGTAGAAATGATATAAGGAGCTATGTATAAGTAAGTACTAAATTTTAAGCTTTAAGGTATTTTATGGTAAGACAAGGTTCAAATAAATTAAGGTAAACTGAACGACAGAATATAGTGAAAGATGGAAAGGATTTGCTGAGTTAATTAATAAGTTAGACTATTAAGATAAATTACCCAATAAAAATTGAGAAAGATGGAAAGAATTTGCTGAAACAAATAACTAAACTAGAATATAAAAAGGGAGGTGTGAGGAGGTCAATGAAACAAGTAAATGAAAGATAAAGATATGGAATTATTGGATGTGTGTTTTTTATTGTTGTATTTTTATTTTTTTATTTTTCTTTATGTATTTTTTATGTATTGTAACGTATGTTTTGTTAATTTTTTTGTTGTTTTTTTCTCTTCTTTTCTCTGTAATCTTTAAACTTTTAATAAATATCATTTAAAAAAACAACAGATAGTCATAACCAATGCCTAAGCAACTACTCACATTTATGCAATTTAATAAAGTTGCGGCCAAAATTATGCCAAAAACCTTAAACAAAAATTATGTGTGAATTGTGATTTATTTAGGGGTGGCTTGGGGGACCTTGACACGCAAGAGAAATTTTAATCTATTTGTAATATTAACCAAGTGGCTCAGTGGCAGAGGCACACGCTTTGCATTCAAAAAGTCTCTGGCTTAATCTCAGACATCTGCAGGCAGAGCTGGGAAAGACTGTTGGGTACCCTAGAGAGATGCTGCCAGTACAGTCAGTGGAGGCAAGAGATCAGGGATGAAGAACCTTCAGCCTGCAGACCAAAGAGAAAGCAAGAGGTGGAAGCTTGCAAGGCTACTTCCTCCCCTTATCAAGACCCTTGTCTCTTGGTGATTCCTCCACCTTTGAAATTCTCTGGTGTCACGGTCCAGTTTACAGGCGGTTGAAGTCCTGGCGGAGGATGTCGGGACCGGGGGCAAGATGGCGGGGTGGGAGCAGGAATGAGAGTCTGGAAGCCAGGAGTCATGAAGCCAAGGGTCAGGAAACCAGGAGTCAAGGGTCCGAGGATCAGGAAGCAAGGAGTCAAGAAGCCAAACGCAGCAAGGCAGGAAGCGTGTTGCTGTGTCAAAGAGCCAAAGGGAAATGCTGACCTTATATCCCTTCCCAGCTCTTGCCACCAGGTGCTGTGAGTTACCAATCAGCCTCACCTGTGCGGCTGTGCCTTGCCTCTTCAGAACAAACTTAGGAAAGCCCCAGTCCTGCAAAGCCCTACCGGTCACAGGGTCTGGCTCCTGCATGCACTCCTGACATCTGGAGATAGTGCATTCCTGCTCTCCTCCTTGCTCCATTTGTCGATCTCTACAAATAATTTTTTTTAAAAAATGCTTCAACATACACTTGATGAGAATGGGGCGTCACAATACTGAAACCGGTTCTGGAATGGCTTTTTTGGGGAAAAAAGCTTTCCCCAAAAGAAAAGATCCCAGCCCAATATTGGAATACTGGAATACAGCGGTACCTTGGTTCTTGAATGTAATTTGTAATGAGAGTCTGTTTGACTCCCAGAACGGTTCAAAAACCAAGGCACAGGTTCTGATTGGCTGCAGAAGCTTCCTGCAGCCAACTGGAAGCTACATCAGACGTTTGGCTTCCAAAGAACTTTCGCAAACTGGAACACTCACTTCCAGGTTTGCGACGTTCGGGAGTCGATTTGTTTGGCAACTGAGGCATTGGACAACCAAGGTACCACTGTACCTCACATTTGCTACCCCTAGATATTTCTCTGCAGAAAGAACACTGCTGGTGATCAAATTGGTGGTTGTTTCAGCTTCCATAGAACTGTTGGAAAAACAAGGAGATTTTGGCCCTGCACAGTGCCCCAGTGTAGACTGAAATTATTATTATTATTATTATTATTATTATTATTATTATTATTTACCACCCTTCATCAAAAGATCTCAGGGTGGCTCACAGAATAAAATACAAAATAAATCACATGTAAATAATTAAACCAAAACAACAAAACAATACTCCCCCCTTCCCACAAACACATTTAAAAGGCTGTAGGATATTAATCAGCCAAAGGCCTGGTTGAAGAGTTTTCACCTGGCGCCTAAAATATATATATAATGAAAACGCACGGCAACCTCCCTTGGGAGAGCATTCCACAAGCAGGGGGCCACTGCAGAAAAAGCCTTTCTCATGTAGCCACCCTCTGGATCTCACATGGAAGAGGCACACGAAGGAAGGTCACAGATGGTGAACACAGATTCCAGGATATTTTATATGAAGAGAGGCGGTCTGTGAGGTAACATATAGGTGTAAAGCTACTGCAGTGCCATTTTAATTGTTCATTTAGGAAAGGTTCATAAAGGATTTTCTAACCACATTTTTAGAGGACCACTGCTGGAAGTGTGGGAAAGAAACAAAAAATTATTGGAACAGAAGACCCCTTGGTGGCTATCGCCAATTGATATCCTGACAATAAAAAAAACAAACATCGAAGGAGAAAGATGGACCTATGAAGACCTGCTAGTAAAAGCAGAGACTGGTTGGAGGATTAGGCCTTATGAAGAAATAAAGAACAAATTGACAGGATGGATCCAATTTCACCAAATTAATTCTATATGGACTGAGGATAAAAAGAATGGGATAAGTGAGAAAAAATCTAGATTTCAGATTGAAATACTAGAAAGTAAAACAAAACTCCTATCGAAAATGTATAGCCTGTTACTTGAATGGGACACCAAAGATGAAGAAGTAAAGGAGGTAATGGTAAGATGGGCAATGGACTTCGGACATAACATAGAGTTTGACAAATGGAAGGCATTATGGAATAAAGGTATGAGATTCTCGGCATGCACAACACTCAGGGAAAATATGTATAAAATGATGTACAGGTGGTATGTAACGCCCGTAAAATTGGAAAAAATATATAAAACTGGTGATAAATTATGTTGGAAGTGTAAGATCAAGGAGGGCGATTTCTATAATAAGTGGTGGTTGTGTGAGCCTATCAAAAAATTCTGGGAATCTATTTACAATGAACTAAAAAAAATCCTCAAATATACTTTTATAAAAAAGCCCGAAGCCTTTTTGCTGGGGATAATTGGGGAGGAAATCAAAAAGGAAGACCAAACACTCTTTCAGTATGCGACAGTGGCTGCCAGAACTCTAATAGCGCAGAATTGGAAGACATCAAAAATCCCAACTATAAACGAATGGCAAACCAAACTATTTGATTATTTAGAACTGGCAAAAATGACACAGAAAATAAGAAATCAAAAAGACATAAAGTTTAATAAAGAATGGAATAAATTTATGACATACATGGAAACAGAGGTAAAAAATCTAAAAATCACAGTAGGTGTGACGTAACACTTGTGATGTAAAGAGTTTTTTGAGGAAAAGAAACTGCAGATAAAAAATTATATAATATATTCTGAAACCGAGATGAAGGGAAGTCTATTAATGTTGTGTGTTATTTAGTTATTTAGTTAATGTAAGTTAATTTGTTGGTGTCTTATGTTAGGAGATGTTTTTTTCTTTTGTTTTCTTTATTATTATTTCTTTTTCTTTTTTATGTACTCCTTTTTTGTATGTATGTGTTATGTATGTATTTTTCGTTTGTTTTAATGTTTGATGTAGCAAAACGAATTAAAATCAATAAAAAAGAAAACACACACACACACAAAAAGGAAATGAAATGCTGCATATTATATTATTATCATTTGATACTGTGGTCAATTTGTTATGTGTGAGATGTAATCTTCTATAAGTGAAGCTAAAACATTTATACAATCTTCTAAAATATTTTGTCCATGGTAATAACTTCCCCCTAGAATGCGTCTGCCGGTGAGATAACTTAAATTGTGATAGACATTAGCCCTCTTCAAGCGTAATGCTAACAGTTATGGAGAATATGTGATTTTGGATCTTGCATGCCCAGTGCAAATGTCTAGGGGGAAGAGGAAGCCTTCGCATGAAAAGGCTGACACGTGATATGGAACTGTAGATCACATGGAAGTCTGTATGAAGGTTCCCACCTTTCCGACATTTGAACTGGATGTGGAGGGGCGACTTGGCAGAGATCCACAACCTTGTCACAAATTCTTCTTGACTACAACACATAGAGAGGGCTCTTCTTCCATTCTGATACAACACTCCCGGTGACTTAGCCAGAGGGCGCATATATACTTAGGTGGCAGTAAGTCCCATAGGTCTTACTTCTGAATAAGCATGCACTGATTTTGTTGTTGTTACACTGTACAATTAATAAAGCCGCAATGAACACTTAAATACATGCATGCATACATGCACACAATTAACACAGCAGTCACCTGGATCCTTTTCATTTGTAGCTTAAATGAAAGGGCACGAAAAAAGGGAGGAGGGAGAAGCAGAAAATAGTTGTATTAGTTTACCTCCATTATGTAAGTCAAGCTGTAATGTATAAGAAATCAGTTTATTCTAGCAACCAAAAATATACAACCTCTTTAATATCCTGTTAAAAAGACAACAAATTCATCCTGATAATCAAGTTCACGACATAATTTTCATATGGGATCAGCAAGAAAATAAATGATGTCTGTGACTTTATTTTCTATTCTATAATGGGCATTATATTTATTCATATGGAAAAGCCTGAACAGTGTTTTTGTTAACTTCTATGAAATATGCTCTGTTACCAACAAGAAAACCATTTCCTGCGATTAATAATTGGATGTTTTTTCACAACCAAAAATAATGATTGGATTAAATGTACTGCAGATGTGAATCAGAGAAAAGATCAACGTTTTTAAACATTCCATTGTCACCAGCAGCCAAGTGAACTAATACTGGGTCAAGCAAACTTTGGCAGGCTGTCAGTCAGGTATGGTATCTATTTTGCTAAGAAAATGGTAGTATTTGATGACTGTGGGTACTCTGAATTAAAAACATATCCTGAAATTGTATGCCAAGAAAAAATGGATTGTGCAACTTGAATGAATTATACATACTAAGCAAATTCACATAGTTTTGCTTGTGTTGAATTGTTGTATTTCTGATAGCCATGGACAGGGAACACATTTCTGCAGGGCTGCAAAACTTCACCCCTGCCCTGACTGAAAACTGCATCATCAATGCAGATAAAGAAATCACTGTCTACAGCTATCCTTTCCCGTTATCTACAAATTAGAAACTATTTCCAAATAACTACAGGGTATATTATTATTAATATTTCACTTATTTGTCACTTACTACAAAAAAATATTCTCAAAGAGACTTTGTGAACATAAAAAAACCACTGACATCTTATGAAAAAGCTGATATAACAAAAGGTTTGACATTGAAAATCTATAGAATACTCCTGGATACAATTAAAAGGAATGACCTGGGGATAAAAGCATGTGACAGAATTCAGTCTTTCAGTGACAGAAGAAAATTGAAAATATTTTGGAAGAATACTGGTACTTAATGTTTATGAGAATAGCAAAAACGTGTCAAAATATATCCAATATGTATTGGAGATCTAAGAGAGGAAAAACAATACTGACTTATTATTGTAAAAGGTATCAAGGATATAATTATGGTATGTGAGGCAAATTAATTCCCCAGCAATGTTACTGGTAGCAATAAAGGGGCAGGTTCAAAAGGAACATGTTAGTTGTGAACATGTTAACAATAGCATGCGCTTCACTGGCTAAAGCATGGAAATCAGCTTGTTGGCTAACTCTTGGCCAGTGAAGGAGAAAAACATGGGATCCCATGTTAAGCTTACAGTTAATAAATGTTTAAGGAAAAGAAGAAATGCCTGTACAGAAATCTTCTTAAAAACTGGATTCTGTTTGTAAAATTTTGGAACTGAAAAATTAGCCCCTATGGGCATGTTCACTTTGAAAAGGAATTGCAATGCATAGTTCCATATGCACTGCATATGAAAGTTCCATGTGCATATCCATATGAAAGGATACAGTATTTGGAGCTGTTTAGGAAAAAAACGAGGCAGTGGGACAGGGAGCAACATTATGAATGTTGGGGGGGGGGAGTGGAAAGACAGACATTTTTCTCCCTCACTCATGATTCCAGGACCCAGGAACACCTAAGGAAGCTGAATGTGGGAATTTATTAATGCTACCAATCTCAAGTCTTCCCATGTTTCTGGATGAAATAATGTGATATTTTTGTTGTTATTTACTGTATGAAAGAAACCTTTAATTAAAGAGAGAGAGTTGGGCCTCACTTATCTTTTGTTTCCGTTTAGGTTTTTTGTATTTTACACTGTTGACTCAAATCACTTAAACGCAATAATCTGAGCCAGTTATATGGCCTTTTTTTCCTGGGAGTGTCAATATGGAATTCCTGTTTCCGTCAAGAACTAATTCTGTTCATGCTTTTCTTCCCCACAACTCAAGGGGGCACATATAGGATCCTGCCTCCGCCCCACCAGTCTTCCACTCAGGCACTCAGATATGCTTGGCTGCAGCTCATGCCCTGGTCTGTGAGCTTTCATACCTAGTCCCCACGACAAAAAATAATAAAAAAATACATTGTACGTTGTAATGTGACTCCTTTTTCACATTTCTGTAAAGTTTCAGAGGGTCTAAGGAATGACATATTTATATCACCTGTAAACAATGAGCTCCACACTAAGATTACTTTGCTTGACTCTCAGCCCAGCTTGGGTGCCTTCTTTTAGAAACTTTCTATTTTTACACCAATTATGCCAAACAAGCTTGTTAAAAACTCTAGATAATTGAACAGCAAGAGCCCCCTGCTGCAAGCATGCATAGGATGCTAGCTGAAGGTGAAAAGGTATCTTTCTCATTTTCAGAAAGATCCACATATATCCTCCTTCATTTAAACACAACATGATATCTTAATTAATTATGATAAACTGGTTACTGAGGTGCTTTCATGTTGTTATTCCCATGATATAATATTGGTTGCTATAGTGATGAGATGGCTTTATTTTTTTGGTTAATCACTCAAGAGATTGGCTAACTCATGTTTGTCAATGATGGTGAAGAGACGGGAAAATAAGTTAAAACGAATTGTTAAATACAACCGGCACCATTCCTCTCCCCTGCTTTTGGTATTATTTGTGACTACAATTTCAGTCAGGCTAAAAATAAACTGTTGCAGAATATACTGAGCATGTGATTAGAAAAATAATAATCTATACAATGGCCTCCACCAAATTATGAATTTTAAAACAACTCATGTTATTGTTATGCTTAGTATGAAGACGTTGCAAATTACCTCCGCCAAGAATGGAGACTCTCCCAACATAGCAGGAGAGAGAGAGAGAGAGAGACGGAGATAATCAGATATTGATGGGGGAATTTCATTATCTGCATTCCTCTTCAGTTGGAAGAGGAATCAAGCTCCCATCTGCAGTTTGCCTGGAGGTCTGGCACTCGCTTCCCCGTGGAATGTGAGGGCAGGCAAAGACATTGGGTGCATGGAGCACTCTGGCTGCCGCGACCCTCCAATCCTGTTCCTGGAAGCACAGGTTATCCTGCTAATTGGACTTTAATTTGAGTAAACTAAAGGTGCGTGTCAGAGACGATGAGATAAGAAACCGCAAATACAACCCAGCTACAAGGATGTGAAAGGTTTGGATTGAGAGCGGATTTCATTAGGTGAAAGAGACAATATAGGGAGGGAGCCCAAGGTTTGCTTACTTAAGGTTTTCCCCTACATTCATGATCTGGCAACCCTCCGCCCCAGAATGCAAGTTTTATTTTAAAATATCTGCACAAGTGAGGATGGAAGAAATTGGAATAAAGTGGTACCTCGGTTTTTGAGCTTCTTGGATGCAGAACGTTCCCAGAAGTAATTGCTTCTGTTTTTGAACGCTTTTTGGAAGTCAAACAGCTTCCGCTGAGTCCCCCCCCCCAATTTTCTCCATTGAAATTGCAGACCGCCCTTTGCGTCTTGGTTTTGGAATGTTTTGGAAGTCGAACAGTCTTCCAGAATGGATTACATTTGAAAACTGAGGTGTTGTTGTTTAGTCGTTTAGTCGTGTCCGACTCTTACTACTGTATAATGTGGAATTTAACAAAATTGGAACTGCATGTTTGAGAGAAAGGAGCTGAGAGGGAAGGGGCAAAGAAATGCTGTGCTTTGAAAATATAGAGCAAAATCTTCCCTAACCTCCATTATCCACAAAAGAATGTGTATGAGATAAGGATAAGTAAAGGTAAAGGTACCCCTGCCCGTACGGGCCAGTCTTGACAGACTCTGGGGTTGTGCGCCCATCTCACTCAAGAGGCCGGGGGCCAGCGCTGTCCGGAGACACTTCCGGATCACGTGGCCAGCGTGACATCGCTGCTCTGGCGAGCCAGAGCCGCACACGGAAACGCCGTTTACCTTCCCGCTAGTAAGCGGTCCCTATTTATCTACTTGCACCTGGGGGTGCTTTCGAACTGCTAGGTTGGCAGGCGCTGGGACCGAGCAGCGGGAGCGCACCCCGCCGCGGGGATTCGAACCGCCGACCTTTCGATCAGCAAGCCCTAGGCACTGAGGCTTTTACCCACAGCGCCACCCGTGTCCCATGAGATAAGGATAAATGGGCATAAATCAGCAGCAGGAAGGAAAGGATTCTACCAGCTGTGAGAATAGAAGTTTTTGGGTTAACTGTCTGCAGTGTGGATTCAGACTGTTCTTCCTAGGCTGGGAAAATGGCAAAGACGGCTTGTTTATTGGAAGCTGAATAATGGGATGAAGTGATGCAGTGACTTTTGGGAACTGTGAGATAACAGCTTCTCCCAAGACATGACAGGAACCATCAACAGCTGCAGGAGTAAAGGATACAACACCCATATATGGATGGGAAAACATCACGGGGAAAATTGTCACACCCAGGAAAGAATGAGGATTACAGCTGAAGTTCTTCACTTGAAACTTTATAAATTACCTATTTTACCAACACAAGTTGAAATCACAAGATAGTAGCTGTTATATACGGGATTATTACATCTGGATGGAATGAAAATTATTAAAAATTTGGAACGCAGAAAAAATATAGAAGAATGAACTCATCAACTCTAGCATGCAGGGGGCCCAGGTTAATTAAATTGTATAATTTGACATTTGAATAATTGGCATTAATTGGATAAAATTGGCATTGTTATAATGAGGATGTTATTCGAACGATATTGGTACACACACACAAAAAACCCCACAATTGTTGTAAACTTACAGCATCCATCATCCCTGACCATTGTCCATACTGACTGGGGCTGATGGGAGTTGGAGTCCAATAACATTTGAAGAGCACTGAGATGGGGTAGGCTGAGATGGAGATGACCAACAATCTGATTCGGTGTGACACAGCGTCATATGTTCCATACTTTGCTTTGCAAAATAACCCATTACAGCCCCATCATGTTTATGATTTCTTCTTAAAGATTATAGGTGGTGGTGGAATAAAAAAAACACCACACCACAGCATCTTAGGTAATGTGGAAATATAAAGCAATGTGAAATAGACAATAAAGTACATGTTTACAATTTTCAACATTTCTGGAAATGGTCTTGGGGAGCTCAAGCCCCAACTGATCAAGCTGATTATCAAGTCAGAAACCTAACATTTCTCCATTTAACCAAAGAGATGGTGGAAATTTGGCAGCGAAAGTACAGATGAATATCTGTATCATCCTGTGTTCCTTTGCAAGTCTTGTTGCATATAAAGAAGATGATCTGAAGGCAGCCCTGCTTAGGGATTTTTAAAAAAATGTTTAATGTTTTATCATGTTTTAATATGCTGTTGGGAGCCACCCAGAGTGGCTGTGTAGGCCTGGCCAGATGGGTGGGGTATAAGTAATAAATTATTATTATTATTATTATTATTATTATTATTATTATTATTATTATTATTATTACTCACCAACAATTCTTTACGTTGCAAGCCCCTTTATTATATGTTATATAAATGTATCTGGTTTCTATTCAAGATTTAAATGATTATTTATCATCTGAGACACCCTGCCCCACCCCTGGGGGTTAAAACACTACTCACACGTAAGGGAAATTTGAAAAACGTCCACTCTCTCCTATTGGAAGAAAGCTTTCTCTAGGTTCACACGTAAGCGAGCCCATTGGCTGAGGGCTCGAGATGGATTTCATTATGTGTATTCTTAACAGTTCATTAATAAACAAGGGGCAACCAGGGAACTGGAGCTAGGTAAGGGGCTATATTCAATGGCTCTGGAATGCCCAATGTCTCTTCCTTATGCAACTAAGTTCAAATGTTAAAACTGGGCAAGAAAGTACCCTCTAGAATGGGTTGATTTGGGCCAGTTATGCAACACACAAAACTACCCTTAAAATAAAGGACAAAGGAGAACTTCAGCACAAAGCAAAGATCATTCATTCAAGCGCGGTCCCAGGAGGTATATTAAAGCCATGAATAGGAAAAAGCTCAGTAGTTCACCAGCTGAGATTTTAATGAGATATTTCCCCTTGCTGTGGTACAGGTTTTGCTCAGGAAAGAGAAAAGGCTGCTCACAAAATATATTCAGTTAATAGGTGCCGATAGCTTTTGCAGCCACTCTGGTAGCTAGCTGATTGCTGTACTAACCTTCTGTTTTGGCATAATCTGTAAGCCGAGTGTAATTGATCAAGGCTGCTTTCTCCAGACATTTTCTAACCACTTTCTTCACTTCTTCCGCTGGTATGGGAGTGGCAATATCTTTCATTAAAACCTGCGTCAAAGACAGTGCTCGAGTTAGACACATTACCATAACCCCCCAAGAGAAAAGGTTTCAACATATACTAATAGTTGTTTTAGATTTGCTGGCAATTAGAGACTGAAAGAAAAGGAAGTCGCTAATCGACTTAGCTATTAATCTCTGCAGATTTGAGTGAAAAGGAGCCATTTAGGCCATAACATAGACTTGCCTACCTGCAGACACCATTTCTAAATGAAACACAAGGCTAAAACAAGTGTTTACACAGTACTTAACATACATGTTATCTTGTAATATTTACAGCTGTTCATAAGGTCAAACTATCTTTACATTAAAGATTGGGGGGGTAGGGGAAAGGATGAGAAAACATCAATTGGCTTGAGTTCATCTACAGCACTTGCAGGGAGCTTTCACATGGCAGTTTATTGTGGAAAGCGTGTTCTCCAATAAATGAGAGCACGTGTTGCGGTGTGGGCCGCCAGGCCAGACCTCTTGTTGCCAGGCAGGTTAATAGTTGTTGCCTGGCATTGTGATTGGGTAACTGGGTTGCTGGGGCAAATTGTATGTTGCAAATTGGGTGGGTGGGACCATAGTCTTTAAATATTAGTGCACTCTGGTTTCTCTTTCTCTTTGCAGAGTGCATCGGATCACCCGCCCGCCCGCCCTCTTTTCCGGTTGACCTTGCTTTGCCTGTCATGGGGTCGTCTGCTTTGGAGCGGGGGCCTAGTAGGAATTTTGCCATTTGGTGATTAGCTGTGCCATTTGGTTTTTGCCTACTACTCAGCAATTCGTCACAACCTGTAAGGTTGCGGATAGGCATTGGTTATAATATGCTGGTGGTGGAGGGGTCAGGATAGGCTGTGTCTGCCCCTCCTATTGCGCTGAAGGGAATTTCGTTAAAGGAATCCTGGGGCTTGCCACGATTTCGTCCAATCCCTGTCATGGGACCAGGGCCGCCCAATCCCTGTCATGGGAATCCCTGTCATGGGACCAGGGCCGGCAAGCTTTCGGGGAGCTGCTGGGGTGAGCGGCGTGGGTCCGATGCTTAGCTCAAATGACCCCCAAGTTTGACTTTCCCTTCTACTGGCTACCGATCGGACCTCGGGATGTCAGTTCTGTCCCAGGCGGGGGGACAGATAGTCATAACCAATGTCTAAACAACCACTCACTGATTTTGTATTTTAATAAAGTTGTGGCCAAAATAGTGCCCAGAAACCAAAACTAAAATTACGTGTTATGTGTGAAGTTATTTGAGGGGTGGCCTGGGGACCTACACACGCAATAGGGTGCTGCTCCTACTCAGAAGCTTTTCACGGCATCCGCATGATGTCGTCATCATCAAGATGCCAGTCCATACTTTTTCTTTACTTAAATCTGGATTTGCTCTACCACACAAAATCCAATAAGAAAAATACCTCATTGCCGGCACAGGAAAATAATGGCAGTGGAAGGTGAAGGGAAAGCCACAAGAATGACGCTGGAGACTGGTATTGGGTTGAAACAGGCCACAAAAGAGTAGGTGTGGCTAAGATAAGACGATCGGCCAATATTTTATTCAAGTTGGTAAAAAGGTAAAGGTAAAGGACTCCTGGATGGTTAAGTCCAGTCAAATGCGACTATGGGGTGCGGCACTCGTCTCACTTTCAGGCCAAGGGAGCTGGCGTTCGTCCACAGACAACTTTCCAGGTCATGTGGCCAGCATGACGAAACCGCTTCTGGCGCAACAGAACACCATGACAGAAACCAGAGCCCACGGAAATGCCATTTACCTTCCCGCCACAGTGGTACCTATTTATCTACTTGCACTGGTAAACTTTTGAACTGCTAGGTTGGCAGAAGCTGGCACAGAGCAATGGGAACTTACACCATTGCAGGGATTCGAACTGCCAACCTTCTGATTGGCAAGATCAAGAGGCTCAGTAATTTAGACCACAGCACCACCTGTGGTACCTCTGTCTGAACTCATGCCTCCTTGGTCTGAATTTAGCTCTCCGGACATTGTTCATGAGCTTCCTAAGATTTCTTGAAGAGTCTAGCAATGGAAGGTATTTAAAACAGTATGCAGTAAAGGCAAATTTCCTTAAACACGAGTTATCATGGATAGTCGCCACTGATAGCCTTATACTGAACTAGGTCAACCTGCAGACTGATCCAACACACTTTTACTTACTTTTTTAGGGATTACATTTTATGAGCATGAAAGACTTTACTTATTTCCACGGAGAATTCCTCCATAAAATATATTGCTATGTGAGAGAATTCTAAAGATATGAATCCCATGACTGATTTAAAAGAGTCTAAAAATATTTAAAGTCATGTTTTACTCAACTGATTCTGTACTAAATAGGTGTCTGCCAAAATTAACATTTTGGAAATAATACCAAAGGAGGTAATGTATACACTTTGGTCAATTTCTAAAAAATACACACGTACTGGAAAAACTTAAATGAAACTCAGAACGTACCCTTTCGAGTAATGAAAGTGTAGCTTTTAACGCTCCTTCTGGACGCCCAAAAGGGAAACAATACCTTAAAGATAGACAAAAGATAGACCCTTTATTAGAATCATAGAACCGTACAGTTGGAAGGGACCCCAAGAATCATCTAGTCTACTCCAACCCCCCGAATTGCAGGAATCTCAGCTAAAGTTGCACCTCTGTGTGACAAGAACATTTGTATATATTTCTTTTAAAATTATTTAGAAAAGTATGTGCTCCTTTGGGGGCATAGGTGGGTGGGCACGAGGGACAGAACCCCAAAGTTGTACAATTTCCTGCCCTGAGCAGTATAATTGACTCTCTCCTGCCAATCATTTAGGCATGCTCTCCAAATACTTTTATTCATGGATGCTTTTAATGTGGGTGTGCAAAGTTTAAGGGTCTTCATTTCTATTTGGATGGCTTCAAGATGGAACTGGATCAGAAGTAAAATGTGTACTACCCCAATTATTAGTATTGAGATTTCATAGGGGTTTAAATCAACAAGATTAACAGGTTAGCAGTGTAATCCCACACAGAATTACTTAGAATTAAGCAGTCTGCATTTAGGTTTATGGGACCTGCTTCCAGATAAATGAGTACAGGATTGCAGCGTTAATAAACTTAATAAACTTCTACATCCTTAACTTCTAATAACAAAGGTATTTTCTTGCCCAAATATTCTTAGATTATCTGCATGATTTTTGCCCTGTCCTTTGTGCTTTCTCTTGTTACCATATAAAAGATGTAAGACATACAGAAACGCTACTGGTCGTAAAGTTGCATTTCACATTCCAAATCGCTATGACATGCCTAGTGTAAAAAATTCCTTTGCCTCTCCACCAAGGACAAATAGCAGTGACTGATAGGCAAAATCAGTGTTAAGTGAGAAAGTTATTTTTTTTTAAAGGAGGGGTCATTTGTACTATATATTTTTGGTCTGCACCATCCATGCTTGCAAG
Organism: Podarcis raffonei; assembly: GCF_027172205.1. Lineage (NCBI taxonomy): Eukaryota > Metazoa > Chordata > Lepidosauria > Squamata > Lacertidae > Podarcis > Podarcis raffonei. Next base: position 20,181,525 of record NC_070611.1, on the reverse strand, counting down.
TCTCTGATCTGTTTGCATGACCGGCATAAATTGGTACAGAATGGGCAAAATTCACATGCGACCTGCAACGTTAGGTAGAGTAAATGTCTGATGCTTTAAAAAACCAACTGACGGGAAGGGTGATATTCCTCTTCAAAGGCCTTAGTTGGTTTATAAAAACTGAACGGCATTCAAATTTAAGATTGCACCAGGATCTAAACCCTAATTCACCATCTCCTTCTTTCCTCATAGCAACAGGCATGTCAAACTTGCAGTATGCAAATGTTTACCTGAAGTGGCTAATCTGGTTTTCCAAAAGAGAAGTAAGCCTTTCCTTAATATCTTCAAACTTTTCTTTCTCTTCAATGGTTACCGTTCCAATTCCATCTGGTCTGAAATGTACAGGTTTTTAAAAAATGCATCATAAGTTTAAGGACACAACAGTGGTAATCGTGTCTTAATTCATTAATGCATCACCTTGAAAACATAGGCACTTATAGTTTACCAGTTATAATTTCACATAACACTTCAGCATCAAAAGGAGTAAAGGGGACAAAGCCCTGATGGCAATAACACAGCCTTTTAGAAGTCATACACTACCGAGACAGCTCTTTGAGAGGAATGGTGCAGCAGAAGTGTGAAATTAAATAAGCTGCTAACTGTGTCACGTACATATAATAGAGGACGCAACAATTGAAAATAATTAAAATACATTTTCAAGGTGTGAAGAGGAGTCCAGTTCAGAACTTAAAGAGCAATGAGCAGTTAAGAGCCACTAATATTGTGGCCCACAGAGACGACAAAACAGGGAGAGTGGAATGAGGTTAGAAGCTGTTCAATTTAAAGCCTAGTTCCTAATGGACCACATGTCTGGCAAATGCAGGCAGCTTTGTAATGTATATACATTTCACATCGGTTCATGAAAATGCCACGAAAGAAGGCTTCTCTGAGCACCCTTCCATCACACTATTGACTTTGATCCCAAACTCCACAATTACCCTAATGTGATGGTAAGCAAGGGTGACGCCATCGAGAAAACAATGTTCAACTATCATGCTCTCCTTAGGGATACTGCTTCATGGTTGGTCCCAGTCTCTCATTCTTTTAAGTTAGAGATGGGGAACCTCCAGATGTTGCTGGGACTCCAACTCCCATCAGCTCCAGCCAGCATGGCCATTCTTCAGATGATGTGAGTTGTAGGCCAACAATATATGGAAAGTTGCATGTCCCCTACCCCTGCGTTTTAAGTTTAAGCAGGGCAGAAGGCAGTGAGGTCTTCCTTCTTTTGTACGGATCCAAATCCCTCCTTGTCCATTTAGAGATGTGGTTAAATGTCTTTACTCAACTATGAAATCAAATCAAATCTGACCACCTGAACTTTATTATATTGGACCCATTTTTTCAGTACTTTGCTGTTCAGTTTGGATCCGTCCACAAGAGTAGATATGTAATGCATTTTTCCTTCTCTGGATTATTGGCCTGTGACTCAAATCCAGTTGACGATGTTCATGTGCAGAACAGAAGGTAACTTTAGGTGACTTTCAGATGAAAGCATTCTGATTTATTTGCCACACAAAGTCTGCAGGGAGATTTGGCGACATCAGCTAATTGTCAAGCATCCATTTCCATTTGTTTGCAAGGAGGTTATAAAATGTCATGTCAACCTGAATTTACAGGTATTTGATGGAATAGCACCATGGCCTTCATAATTCCCCATTATGTCCTCTTCTCTTTGTTTGGGTTGTACCCTTTTTTTCTTTTTCCACATTCCTTAATGCCTGCTCATCTATGACAGCATAAGTACACATTTGTATAATAACTGTTAGGTCACTGAATTCAAAAAAAGAGACCAGTCCACGTGATCTACTTTGTCTTACAAACAGAGAACTCAAATAAAACCAGTCAGCTTGGGCTCAATTGCAATTGGCAACTTTCAAAGTTAATTGCTTGGTGCAATGTGTGCCAGATTTATGCCTTATCCCCAGAGTATACCCCACCTGGAAAGCCCATGTTGCACACCGGAGAATGCAACATAAGCATCAAAAGCAACACATACAATCTGCAGTTCTTTGGATTCATCCTTTTGTAGTGGAATGTTATTCTTGGCTATTGTTTGTTTGGGTGTCTCAGAATGAGGTCTGGCAGGATTCATCAAAGTACACAGAATGTTGGCAAAAGGCTTGCAGAAATCTGAACATCTAGCCATTCCTTCAGCCACATAGAATACACAACTGAATATGGTGTAAGGTACAAAATCTTTGTCTCCTTTATTCATGGATTAGAGTAGCCCAGAGCACATGGCAACATGTCGTGTGCCTATTTAGAAATGTCAGTTCAAATGCCAAAAAGCAAGAACAAGAGATCCTCTCCTAAATTTCTGGTCATTTGCATCTCTCTCTCTCTTGCACTGTGGCAAGACCATAATAAGCGTAGATATTATCTACAGGGCTGATAAGAGTCTCTGCCAGTGGTAGAAACTCCCTACCTTTGCTGTACAACTTCAAGAGCACACCTCCTCTTGTACCTCAGTCCCATCTCTGATTGCTGAGGGTGACACAGTGTTTCCACCCCCATCGTTCAGCCCAGACATGGAGGTCCAGCTCCAAAGGCCTTCTGGTGGTTCCCTCCCTGCAAGAAGTGAGGTGACAGGGAACCAGGCAGAGGGTCTTCTCGGTAGTGGCGACTGCCCTGTGGAACGCCCTCCCATCAGATGTCAAGGAAATAAACAACTACCTCACTTTAAGAAGACATCTGAAGGCAGCCCTGTTTAGGTAAGTTTTTAATGTTTGATGTTTTGTCGTGTTTTTAATATTTTGTTGTGAGTAACCCAGAATGGCTGGGGAAACCCAGCCAGATGGACAGGGTATAAATAAATTATTATTATTATTATTATTATTATTATTATTATTATTATTATTATTACATACAAACACTACTACCAGAGAAAAGCCCTGGCAGAAGTTAGATTAGTTGTGTGCAATGTTCTTTCTCTTCCTGAATTCTTTCTCTCTTTGTCCCCTGACCCCATTCCTCATGGGACTTTGCATGTGTGAGTGCAATATTATATATGAAAAAAAGGGACTATCTGACCTTCCCTCCCATCTTCACACTAATATAAACATAGTTTAAAGTTATGTAGATAGGAACAGATTAAGGGCTCTGCCCTTAAATATTTGTATATCTATTTACATAAGCCAGCAGAGCGGCCCTAATCCATGTTGGATCTCTAGCAAGGAAGGACAGGGGGTTTAATTCTTTGCTCCCTGCAGTGGGTTAGAACCAGACTGGCCCCCTCACAACTCCTCTGTCAACCCACTTGGTCCTTCCTCTGAATCCTGTTCTTCATTCCCTGGACAACTTCCACCATCCCTGGACAACTTCCACCATGCTTGCTGGGGCTAACATGAGATCTAAACTAAGGTTAGTCCTCTCCAGCATACTCTCTTACTGGTGTGCTTACGAACTGCTGGGTTGGCAGAAGCTGGGACAGAGCAACGGGAGCTCACCCCATCACACAGATTCGAACCGCCGACCTTCCAATCGGCAAGCCTAAGAGGCTCAGTGGTTTAGACCACAGTGCCACCTGTGTCCCTGTAAAGTGAGATCTAAACCAAGGTTAGTCCTTTTCAGCACACACTCTTACCTAAGTTACAACCAGGTATTCTCCTGCAGCATACATCAGTGAAAAAAGAGTATTATATAGCTGATATCGTCCATGTTATTTATAACTTAACTATCAAAAATATCAGGAAAGATTTAAGCAAATATTAGCTGGACATTTTAGCTCTCAAGAACTGAATGTGATCGCTTGGTCATGACACGATTTGCTGCACCAATAGGCACACAGCCGGCTCCTCTCTTCTCTTGAATAAATTCTACTTGTGACCTGTCAGGTGATGAAGCCCAACGTGCTTTTCATCTTTAAAGGTAAATTTCAAGGACAGCAATTTCATCAGACACCGCCAAGATGTGTACATCACTCTTTTCTTTCATAAATGCAATGTGAAAGAAGAAGGAACTTCACTCCTCCCTTGCAGTGAATGCCACGACACCGTTACCTCGGCGTTCTGACAGATGGAACGTGCTGAGATACAGGTAAAATCCTCTGTCTGATTTGACTGTCAGGAGAAATTGCATTCTGCAGCGAGAAAGGAAATACTTCTGTCATGTTAAACTTCGCTGCAGCGTGTCACACGTGTGACAGGAGAGCGCCAGGGGTCCTGATAGTGACAAGTGAGAAAGGTGAGCCAGGATAATGTCACCATCTGTTAACCTGCCGTAAGAGGAGATTCGCTACATGCACATGGGAGACCTCACAGCCCGTCATGTCTCTACCTGACTCTGCTGTCGTACAAAACTCTGCTGACAACACCTAGGATTTTCAAAGAGCTTGTTAGATCCATTTTCACTGACTATGCAGTGACCTGTACCTCAGAATAGTAAAAGTGAACAATACCCCCCCCTAAAAAAATTGTGTATGGTTTGAAACAAAGACAACCCCATCAGGAACAAGGCAATTTGTCTTCCCTTGTCTAAGCTTGTAGGGAATAAAGGTTTAAAATTATTTTTCCACTGAGAGGTGGCAGTTAGGCAAGTTTTGAGACCCTTGCTGTGATATCTTTTCTGCTTCTTAAAGGGTACCGTCCCTAAGGAAGGAAGTGCACCTCTCTGGAATAGCAGCGATTCACAGTGAGATCACAGTCTGACCTGGATACTTCCAGCTGAGAAATGCTGAAAAAAACAAGAGCTTCTCACTACATTCCTTTTTTTCATCTTTTAGGTCCTCAATAAAGGTGTAAACTGCAGAGTTTAAATGCCGCTCCTCACATTTTAAAATGAGGCATAACTAGAAGCATTAAGAACCAGCAATGGACTGGGGATATTTTCAAATACTACTGCACCAAAAAATGCCATGAAAATGAGTCTAAGGTCATGACTAGCATTCAGTTTCCCAAGAAACCTTAAATCCTTCGTATTTCCCACCACACCCTTTTCCTCCTTCTACCAGAAAGTGTTTTTCAGCAGGCTTCCTTAGCACAAGTGCAGATTAAATGGGAGCTGAAAGTCAGGTGTAAAGTGAGGTTGAATTCTGCCTCCAGATTTTCAGGAAGAAAGCTTTTCCTTTGCCACTGAGGATCACAAGCTGCTATGTTTTCTTAGATTCCAAAGTCTGCACTGAGATAGCAGCTGGGGCCAACCACACAAATTTTGTATCTGCAAAGATATACAGATATCTCCGGGCCTGCCTAAAGTTTTTCTACCACAGCTCAAACACAAGTGGTGTTGATTTGCCCTACTTTCAAATATCTAAAGGGTATCTCCAAGCTTTTCTACTGTTTCCTTTCCCTCCCTTCTGGAAGACCTCTTCCTAGTGCTAATCTAGTTCCCAGAGAAGCACAGGAACTTCGTATGGGTGGCATATAGACAGTATTTAAGCCAAGAAAGTTGTTCGCCCCATTTCTGCGCTATCATCACCAACACTTAAAATAATAGTACATTGCAACCAGGAGAGGTAACAAACCAAAGGAAATGCAAATTGCTAAGTGACTTAATCTTCCCTGCTACAAAACACCAACTGATAGAAATGAAAACAGTCCCAAATACATTCATCTGACATCCTTTCTTTTTTTGTTGCAGTCTCCAATAACCCACAGGACAGAGAATAATTCACTGAAGGGGCAACGGGAAGCAAAGTGAAAACCAGCGCAGGCTAGAGTTTCCAAGACACTCAAGATTGCAAAACATCGAAGAGAACAAGATACACCAGTGTCCCTCCTTCAGAACTGACACTAACACAAACTATTGAGAAATGAAACTTTTTTTTAAGAAGCTGCGTCCATTGGCAAACATTCCAACACTAAAATAAATACTTTCAGCTGCAAACCTATTAAACAGCAAGGCAGATACGCCACTGGTACAACTATGCTCTGCCATGGCTTAGTGCCTTCACAAGATGCCCAGCTTCTTCTCTGGAAAGGCAATTCTCCATGTTTTGTGTTCCCAAAGTCTGTGAAATATCTTACACAGTTCATCTTTTGCAGATTCTGCCCCCCGCAAGAAAGGAAAACTTTAAGAACAATAAAGGGCGAAACGACAACGTTGGTGGTAAGAGGCTTGATTTGGTTCCCGTGAGATGGCATTCGCTTTGATTATCTGTTTGACGAAAGTTCAGTGCATCAGCTTCCATCAAAGAGAGGGAGTGAGACGCCAACCTCGGAAGCAGGCCGGGCATCTGTCAATTCAACCTGCTTCTCAGCAGGGAGAAAAAGTCACTTTGCACTTCATGTATTTCCCACCAACATCATTTCAGAAAGAGAGGGACAAAATGGGAAGTCTCAGCGTGAGAACTAGATACAAGATGAGATGATGAGGAAGAAAACAATAGCTCCTTTTCTGTATTTTGTACCTTCACTTAACCTCCACTGCTACTGTTTAGATTGCCACGTCTATAGTCTATTTACATAATTAGCCCACTGCATGCATATTTCAAATATATAAATCTAGGGCTAAGGACAGCAGCGATGAGCAACATTAGCACCTCTAAACAGCGATTTTGTCTTGGGAACACTAGGCAAGGAAAGGCATGAGCTGAGAGGGAGGGGCACATTTCCCATAACTCATTATAAATCACAGGCCTTGCTTTCACAGATTTTAGTCACTGATGGATGATTGCTGCAAAGAGTTCATTTTGTGGTCTGTATGCTGTCTTCATCCTACATGGACATGGTTTGGCCAAGTTAGTGATGTCAATGAGGAGCCATATCTGGTTTCCTCTGTAACATCGCAACATCTATGATGTGAGCCCTCATTGGCTGAGTTCACCTGAGGAAGAATGGAACAGGGTGGGGAATGGCTATCAAATGGAAAACAGAAGGGTGAAAGAGCAGCTGTTAACAGTGTCAAATGAATGATCATGAAAAAAGAAGGAGGGAGCCCATTTTCAGGCCTAGTCTATGGCAGAGATGGCAGCAAAATTATGCTTTTCTGCCACAGCTACATCAGCAGTGTCATTCAACAGTTATTTTGGGGAAGGTATGGTAGATTCTTCCTGCCAATCTAGCAGTTTGAAAGCATGTCAAAGTGCAAGTAGATAAATAGGTACCGCTCCGGCGGGAAGGTAAACGGCGTTTCCGTGCGCTGCTCTGGTTTGCCAGAAGCAGCTTAGTCATGCTGGCCACATGACCCGGAAGCTGTCTGAGGACAAACACCAGCTCCCTCGGCCTGTAAAGAGAGATGAGCGCAGCAACCCCAGAGTCATCCGCGACTGGACTTAACGGTCAGGGGTCCCTTTATCTTATGATAGATTCTAGAATGCAAGGGGTTATAGAACAACCCTTGGTGATCTTGCAGAACACGGACAAAATCAGATTTAATCATTTTGACATGGTCTCCACACTAAGGGCAGGATCTGTGTGGATGCTTCTCCAGTTTTGATGAATGAGTTTCATATTGTTCAATTTGATGGTGTGGAAAAATTGCTTGGAGGGATGATGCCAACCATCTGGACTGGACCTGTGTCCATCCTGGTTGGTAAGAGCTGGCCCGATGTGCTGTGGTGATCATAAATGCTTTCTTGCAGGAGGGCTGTGTCCCTGTACCCTCAAAGGAAGTGGTTGTGAGACCTTTATGAAAGACCTCATCTTCGTATCCCACTATCCCAGACAATCATTGGCTAGTCTCCAACTTTTCCTTTTTGAAGACGCTCCTACAGCAGATTGTGGCAACTCAACTCTGGGATTTCTTGGATGAAGTAGAGTTATCTGGGATCTTTCCAGTCTGGTTTCAGGCCTGTTTTTGTGGCTAAAACACAATCAGTAGTCTTTGAGGGTGACTACTGCGGCGGTGGCAGCAGGTGCAGTTCATCTTGAATCTGCTGGATCTCTCTGTGACATCTGCTATCATCACCCATGGTATCTTCCTGACATGCTTGAATAGTATGGGACTGCGGGGGCACAATTCTACAGTGAAATAATAAAGTTGAATGCCATCTCACAGCAATCAAATCAGGCAAATAGTCTCAAAAGGTGATCCTCAACGATCAAGTACTGGTTGGCTACCAGGACAAAGTAATCACTTAAGACAAACTAGAAACAAGGCAGAAGGAAGTCCCAGAGATACAATTCTAGTTGAAGGCTAGGGATGACACATTTATCCACTCCGTTACCTGAATTTGGGCCTGTTCTCTTATCATCTCAAGCAGTTAGGCTTTATCTCTGATATTTATGCCTTGAACCTCTGCCTTGTTTTTTTACCGCATATATTATTTTCCACTTGGAACTTGCGGGGGCTGATTCTGCACTTTTGGGCACCAGACTGGTTGTCTCTTTCTCATTCAATTCTCATACCCACTTGTCTGTTTTTTTTTACCCAATTCCCTTCATACATAATATATGCCTGGTCTTTCATCTGGTTAGTTTAACTTAAAATATACCCTGGCTTTTCATCTTGACCCCCTCCCACCACATTCTCGTCTCTGTCTGTAACATTGCAATTGCAAGCCTTAAGGTCAGGGCAATGTGATTTTTTCCAATTACTGCTGTATAGCATCTAGTAGCTTTAGACACTTGTAAAATAAAAGAGGATGACAATCTGCCTATGCATGTGGAAGCTGTGGTTCAAAACAACTGCAGACAAATGCGGTACAACAATCGCTCCATTTCCTTGCACCACTCACGTTATTGCAAGGTACTCCATTTTAATTTTTAAAAGCTATCTGCCACTGCTAGCAAGAGCAATTTAGTTTGTCTTTTTTGAAGTGTGGCTGTAGAGTTAATGTATGCCTACAATGCAGCAGAAAAAATTAAAACAGAGGGCAGGGAGAAGATACAGGGAGCTTCTTCCTAGCATCTTATGCAAAAAGATGGTCCACCACACACTGGGAGAAAAACTGGCATTAAAAACAAACATTAATTACCTGCTGTATGAAGTGGAAACATGGCACTCCTATGCACTCAGCTTTTGAAAGGCAACATGCCTTATATGGTCTCCGCCAAGCTGGTAATAGGGATGTGATGGCCCTCTTAAGAACAGAACACACTGCTCATCTAGCACAGCCAAACCATTTCACCATTGGGCCTTTAAGACTCCTTTGTCTCCATGTTGATGTCTTTCTCCTCATCAAGCCTGACTTAGGAAAAGTATGATTGGTACTCACCTGAAGTGTAGATCTCTGATTGGCATCATGAGGTCACTGGATTGGGCTCTGGCTCCACCCTGGTCACAAGGCAGGAGAAAAAACTGTTCGGGAAAATGGGAGGCTCCCCCATATTTTTGCAGCCAAGCTCCAACAGTCATCGATGTCACAAATGGTAAAAGCCCACTTTCTCCTAGTACATTAACAGACGCCAGCTGCCCAAAGAGCATGAGAACATGCAGTAATAAATGAGGCATGTTGTAGTCCATGTTAGGGTGTGGGCTCCAGTGACCTCATGATGCCATCAGAGTTCTACAGTTCAGGTGAGTACGAACCGTACTATCTCCTACTGGCATCATGGGGTCACTGGGTTGGGATCTACCAGAGTTTACCCAGTTTGGGTGGACCCCAACTGTAGACTAGGTTACTGTGGCAGGGCTTGCACCTAAAGGAAGCCTCAGCAGATGAATGCAAATGAAGCATATAGTGCCTTGTAAAGGTGCTAGGGGATACCCCAGTGGCAACCCTACAAATATCTCCAATGGGGCGTTAGTGGAGAAAGCTGCTGAGGAACACACATCTAGGGGGATGTTAGAGCATGACAGCCCTCTGATTGAGGATCCTGGAAGTGAGAAGAACGGTGGCAGCTGCTGGGTGGCCTAATTCATGAAAAGGTCCACCACGAAGAGCTCGTAGCAGTTCTGAAGCTGAGAGAAGATTGGATGATGCAGCATCTATTCCCCCTAGATCTAGTTTGGTTTGACTCAGCCAATCTACCTGGGTGTTAGATTCTCCTGGAATATGTTCAGTGGAAAAGCCCAGAGCGTGGAGCTCTGTCCAGTTCATCAGAGATTTGCACTGTCAATTCAAGTTCTCATGCCACCTTGGCAATTGATGTACAATTTCACAGAGGTGTTTTCGGACTGTTCTTCTTCTTTGGCAATCACTCGTAGCCGAGTAAGATTGTCTTCCATAAACACGGTTTTAACAATGAGTCCGTAAGTGACTGTGGAGGCCAATTCTGGATCCACGCAGCCTTCCACAGTGGGGACATTGGTTTCCAGGCAGGAGTTGATCACGGTGTGGATTTGCCAAGCGTGCCTTCCTCTTAGCACGTTTCTCCCTTGCGTCCTGAGTTCGAGTGTTTTCAAAGCCCATGACACCTTTGGTAAAGGCTGTTCTGCAATTGGAGCACTCACAGGCCAGTGTTTACCAGTTGTCAGTGATTATACTACATTTTTAAAGATTTGCCTTGAGAGAGTCTTTAAACCTCTTTTGTTGACCACCAGCATTACACTTTCCATTTTTAAGTTCGGAATAGAGTGGTTGCTTTGGAAGACGGTAATCAGGCATCCACACAACATGACCAGTCCAACAAAGTTGATGTTGAAGAATCATTGCTTCAACACTGGTGATCTTTGCTTCTTCCAGTACACTATTAGTCCCCCTGTCTTCCCAAGCGATGTGTAAAATTTTTCGGAGACACCGTTGATGGACTCTTTCGAGGAGTTGGAGATGGCGTTTATAAGTGGTCCATGTTTCATAAGCAGACAGTAAGGCTGGTAGTACAATAGCTTTGTAAGCAAGCATTTTGGTCTCCCTGAGAATGTCCCAGTCCTCAAACTTTCTGCACTTCAATTGGGAGAAAGCCGCACTCGCAGAGCTCAGGCGATGCTGGATTTTGGCATCAATGTTGGCCCTTGTGGAAAGATAACTGCCTAGGTAGGAGAAGTGATTGACATTTTCCAACGTTACACCATTGAGTTGGATTTATGGCGCTGCAGAGGGGTTAGTTTGTACTTGTTGGTGCAGCACTTTGGTTTTTTTGATGTTGAGTGATAGGCCAAGCTTTTCGTAAGCTTCTGCAAAGATATTTAGGATGGTTTGGAGGTCATTCTCTGAGTGTGCATACACTACATTGTCATCAGCATACTGAAGCTCTATGATGGAAGTTACAGGAATTTTTTTTTTTGGACTGTAGGAGGAAATGGAGAGGCCATTATTAGGTGGCTTTTCTGTTGGTTGATGATGAAGCCAGCTTTGAAGGCTGGGATAGTGATTTCTAGATGATGGCGTGCTTCTTTTTGTGTTGGGGGATGAAGGATTAGATTTTCTAGGTGAGGATAGGTGTGAATGCCCAGAAAGGGGAGCACCAGGGCAACTATAATCTTGCTGAAAATGTGGGTGAATCAAGTGTATATTTTGCCAAGTATATATATGAGAGATATATCCCATTTTCCTCAATTGCCTGTTGTCTGTTGGGGTTGGAACAAATCTGGTGGAAGTTTGTAGCTCTGGTAGCACTTTAGCCTCTTTTGGGGGAACGGGGTCATCAAAGTGAGAGATGCTCAAGACTTGCAACAATGGGCATCCTGGAACAGGAGGTCAAAGGTCTGTTCCTCTAGCATGGATCCATCACTCCTCTTCTTCAGTTACAATGAAGGAGGAGCCTGTACTCGGGGATGGCTTCTTTAATTTGCTGAATAATTTCTGGCGACAGAGGTCCCCCTGTGGGCATCCAGTGTCTTGGATGTGTTGGGAGAGAGGTTGGTTTCCTAGGGGATTGAGATAGAAGAAGCAGCCTCCGGAAACCCCACAAATTCATCCTCATCTGAGGTGGTGGGGTGGGGGTGGAATGAAAAGCCTGTGCCAGGATTGGGTGGCTGTCATCTGAATCCCTTCTCAAGGGAGAGCCAATAGTGGCTGGGTCTGCTGTGGGTCACTGAGGAAGGGAAGGGCCTTGTGGTGACCTAATTGCTGCAGGAGATGTTTTAGAAGCCTCCATGTGTTTCTGCTTCTGTTTAGCCTTGTGGGCTACCGGGAGGTCTACACCATGGAAAGCCGCTGGCTGCTGAGGTGGTTCCATGCTCAGCCATGCAAAGGGTTTGCAGGCAGCAGGCCGACTGCAAGCCCAGAGATCAGGCTGCAGCAACAGGAAGCGTCGATGTGGCCTCCGACACCCACAGGTCCTCTTAGCATGCTCTGTAAGTGCCAAAGGCAGGAACCATGACTTCCATCAAGACATGCTGTCCTAGAGTGGCTTCTCTGGGAAGGCTTCAGGATTTGGAGAAGGAAAGTCCAAAGGAGAAGGGCAAAACTAGCCTGAGTAAAAGCAGGAGCCAATCATGACGGGACTGCTTTGTTCAGGCAGGAGCAACAAAACAAAACAACCTGACTGGGAGCCGCCCACTTCCCCAAGGAGTTTTTTCACCCTCATGAGCAGGGTGGAGCCAGAGCCCAACCCAGTGACTCCATGATGCCAGCAGAAGATCCGCAGCTGCAATCCTACATGTGCTTACTTGGGAGGAAGCCTCGGTGAGCTCCATGGAGCTTACTTCTGAGAAAACATACATAGGATTACACAGCATGATGTATAATCACAGATATCAGCCTAGAACTCTGACCTATCCTGCTTTGTCTGTGAAATTCCTTTTCTCCCCCTTTGTAATGCTGTAGATGAATTGAGTGGATGTCATTATCTGTGTGTGAGCAAAATTCCGAGTGAGAGCTACTGTTTCTGTCCTTGACTTACCTTCTCTCTCCCTTTCTTCCCATTTCTTTTTCTCTTATTTCAGTATCTTAATACCAGCTGGAGCCTCTCTTTACAACGCCATTCTATTCTTTTATTTCTAAAACACTCATAATGCCTCACAAATACAACGGCTTGAATAGGAGGAATACATACAGAGTGGTGGAGGAGGATGTGCTCTCTCAGATATTTCAACGTCCTGCGTGCACCGATGTCCTTCACTCGCGTTAATAAATAAAAGAAATACTTCTACCTTCCTTTTGAATTATTGAAATAAGTTTGGGCAATTATAGGACACACTGTGCTAAACATTAGCACCAAAAGGTTCAAAACCAGACAATAAATAAGGCTAGGGAAGTAGTCGCATGCAGTCAGGCTTCCACATGAAAATTTCTATGAATGTGTCAGGCAGCTCAAGAGTTGGCATGGAAAGTAGGCTTTCATTGTAACCAGTAAAGGCCTTGAGATTTTGTACAAAAAAGAGGGGGGAAGAAAAGAAAAGCCCATCCCCATTCACTGAACAAAATAGTATTAATGAAAGAGGCTGAAAGCTAGCCCATCATATTCTTGTAAGAAACTCATCTTTGCAAGGATGTCCTCTCTTGTCCTTGTCAATTTCAGTCCCAAATATAGAAGGCAATCAAGACCGAGACCTTGATGACAGAGCCAGCCTTTTGAACACCACGAAACAGACTCGTTTGCTTTGTGTAAGCTGGCCATCTATCCTTCAGGTTTATTTATATATTGCTTCAAACATGTATTACTTATCTTTGTTTTCCTGAAGATCAGAGTAAAATACATGCAACTAAAGGAGCAATGGAAGCCAGCAGGTTAATTTTTTGCATAGTCTTCTTAAATTCTCCATGTATAAGTGTGATCAGAAGAAGGCTCATGAAAAATAGGTCATAAAAAAAAGATAGTGGAGTCACTGGACCCCCCTTTTTTGCAGGGGGTAAATCTACATGCATGGTGAAAGTGATCACCCCAGAAGCTCAGGGAGGAGGGAGAACATATTTTGTCAAGAAGCTCTGGCTCATGACTGAATAAGGCCTGAATGGTTGTCTTAAGGGTGGAGATGTTTTTTGTCAGGTGCGGAAATGACGACAAGGCCTTAGTTTCTGAGCACATTTCAAAGTGCTGGTGCTGACCTTAAAGCCTTAAATGGCCTCAGCACAGTTGAAGGAGCATCTCCACCCCCATTGTTCAGCCCAGACACTGAGGTCTAGCTCCAATGACCTTCTGGTAGTTCCAACACTGCAAGAAGTGAGGTTACAGGGAACCAGGCAGAGGGCCTTCTCGGTAGTGGTGGAATGTCCTCCCATCAGATGTCAAGGAAATAAACAACTATCTGACTTTTAGAAGACATCTGAAGGCAGCCCTGTTTAGGGAAGTTTTTAATGTTTGATGTTTTATCCTATTTTTAATATTTTGTTGGAAGCCACCCAGAGTGGCTGGGGAAACCCAGCCAGATGGGTGGGGTATAAATAAATTATTATTATTATTATTATTATTATTAGTTGAGCTAAGACAAAGTACCCTTGTGAATAAGATATGAGAAGAGTTGCTCCATGTGGCCAGCAGTATTGGGTGATGGGATGCTCTGATTTTGCACATGACTGTGGCCTGATGGGAAGTCTTGCTTCTAAGCTTCGCTTCTGCACATGATGTTGCACAAACCGTTCTAATACTAAGACATTCACTCATCACCTAAGAATGTTCAGTTCACATTGAGTTCAGGAAAAACATTGTACTTTGACCTGTTCTTAATGCATCTATTGGAACGTAATTGTTTAAATCTTGCATTATCAATCATTAGTTATATTTTAATTAGGAGGTTTTCATGCCTGTCTAGTTTTGTGCTCCCTTTCCCAGCCTTTAATCTATCGGTGATTAATGCCTATATGCAACCTTTTGCTTTGTACTTGTGTTAACCAATCAGCAATAAGCACATATGTGGCAATGCTGTAATATTCAATAAAAGGGACTCCCCGAGACTTGCTCGAGAGATGCCTCCCAGATGACACTCGCTACCTGTCTGTCGTTATTTCAACCCAACAATTGGATGACCTTTATGGGCCCCCCTATATTTGACATAGATATGGAACTTACTTGTCATTGATTTGAGATCTGATTGTCCCCACTTATTTGTTTTGTTTTTTATTAATATTGTTCTGTATATTTTACTTTTATGAACCCTAAACCTAATGTAAAAACTTTTCAAAAAAGTTATTAAAAAATAAAGAAATAAAAAACATGAAGAGACACTTGGTGACTCTTCTTGCATTTTGAAATGAAATTACCTTTTTTCTTTCCTTCTGGTGACTCTCTTTTTCCCTTCTCACTCTTGCTGTTTTCCTCCCTGTTCTGTCTTCTTTTCAGATTCATGTAAGACTAGAAACTACCTAGAAAGTGTACCAAACAAATTTTCTTCCTCCGGTTTAATACAGAGATGCCTAGTTTGTTTGAGAAAGCTGTTGGCAGGAGAGGTGAAGATGAATCGTTGGTGAAGACTAGAGTAGTGATTTAGTTTCCTTACAGCAAATAAATTAAAATGGTCAGAGTTGTATAAAAGCAGAGTAATTTCCTGTTCAGAGAAATTCCTATAGGTAAACTTTTGAAGAGATCCTTTGGTCTTCTTAATCTCTGGAGTTCTGGTTAATCCCACCTCCACTGAACTGGACTCTGCAGGTTTAATAGGAGATTATGGAATCCTCTTATAAGTTTTCCCCTTCTGTATGGCCATTTTGTATTTTTATACTGTTGCTTTTTGCTATGTTTATTTAGTTTTTCAATCAGCTTTGGACACTGGTGGATAAATCAGAAATTTTATGTCAGATATTTTGCTCTAGAACTATTTTAGACTCCCTTCTAGTTTGGGTCCTATAATGTTGCTTCTTTATTTGGGTAAAATTATTGTTGAGCGCTTGATTTATTAATTTTTTAAAAAAGCTTCCTTTAATCAGGAATCTGCTGAAAATGCCTGGGAAAATGGAAATGCAAGTCAGGGTGGCAACCAAGTGCTTTTGCCTTCAGTTGGAAAGGAGTTGCATTGACAGGGAGAGCAGGAGACCTTGACAATTAGCAATCATTTCACAAAGAGGCCAGGGCTGTCTATATGAGCACTGTATCAGTGCAGAGGAAACCTATGAAAAACATTTAACAATCAAAGCTACTCCATTTGTAAGTCAGGCATATGGACAAGAATGGGAGGACATCAAAGGGAACAGACAATTGTTGAGCTTGTGTCCAAGGTGGCAAAAAAAGAAGTCGTTGTATAAGATACAAGAGATCATAAAGTCAAGGACAGAGAAATAAGCTGCCTAAAAAAAACCAATCTAACATTGAGCCAAATTTGATAAGTTGGTGTACTCGTGAATTCTTTCTTTTTCCTAAAACTGAGTTGGATCTTTAAATGACTACCATGTAACTTGGCATATGAGTAAAATTATCTGTGCCATAAAACCTTAATCCCATCCCAAACCTCCAGTCAAAAGAGTGCACCCATGGACTAGAATTTTCTTTCTTTCACTGTTGCAAAAATATAGACTGAAAGCTGGATTATCCACCATTTTTTAAACCTGCAATTGTAGAAAAGCTAACTGAATATATTATCAAAGCAGAACACCTTTATTGCAGCAGTGAGGTCATTATCCTGTTTGTTAAGTTGTGGGTGAACATATCAGACGACACAGCGATTCTTCAAACAGCTCTTGTTTATTCAGAGGCAGAACAGAACTGAACTGAAGAGCTCAGTCAGCCTGCTTATATAGAGCTCCAGAACAACGTAACTGTAGCAACTTTCTAAAACTATCCAATCACTGAACATCACTTTCGATCCTTCATTTGCATACAAACTATCCAATCACTGAAAGTCACTTTCGATCCTTCATTTGCATAACTATCTACAGTATTATTTTTTTTGGTAAATATTTATTGGAATTTTCAAAAAATAAAGAAAAAACAAAAAAAACAATTAAAAACACATAAAATTTACATTTCTTACTGTCAATGACCAATTTCCTTGACTTCCCCACACCTCCCCTTCTTGTATTCCAGTTCCAATTTTTAGCTCAGCAAGTTCTTGTCCCCAAACTTTACCTTATTTTCTCTAATTCATTTTAGTTAACCAATTTTAACTTATAAACCTCAATCTTTATACATCAATACTTATTCTTAAAAATCTTTTTCTAAGGTCGGCCCCAATTCCCTTCCCCGAATTCCCCATTTTTATGTTATTGGCAAAACAAAATTAAATGAAACAGAATATAATTGTACACCCTTTGGATTCCCAAAGCCCCACCACCCCCTTTCCCGGTTTCGAACCCCAACAAAAGTCCATCAGTCCATCTGCAGTCAGCCTGGCGACCTCACGTCCGAGGCTCTTAATTCTCTCTCAATTCCTCTCTGCCGGTTTTTTTGATAGTCCTTTATATTGAACTCCAAATCTCGCAGAAGCTCTGTCCCAGTAAGGTCCATGTTTCTTCCAGCCAGGCCTCCATATTTAAAAGTGGAGCCAAAATCTTGTTTCTTACTTCTCTTAAGTCCAAATGTCCCAAAAGCTCCAGTTTCCACTTTAGCCAGGTTTGTATTCCATAGGTCTTCAGATCTCCACATAGGGAGATCTCTCCATTCTCCATTCTTCAATTCAAACCAGATTTTCATCATCCTGATCTTATTTTCCTTTATATCCATCTTAACCGGCCTCTGGCTCTCCTCAATCATCTGTGGCATTATAGCTCCTCCTTCTTTTCCCTTCAAATCATCATGTTCCTCTTTCATCACATTCTCAGATTTCTCAAATTTCTTTTCTTGTTCAACTGCAAAAAATTTTAATTCGACTGCAAAACTTTCCTGTTCAGCTGCAAAGACTTGAGTCAAGTCCCTCCCAGGCTCAGTAACTTTATTTACTGTTCCATTCAGTATTGTAACATTTGTAGCCAAAACATCACTCTGTTCCTGCAACTTTCCCAAGAGAAAAAAAGTCCTCTCCAGTTCAGCCAGTGTTTTTCCACTTACAGCCATTTTTGTAATGTCCTAAACCCCCTCTAGAGGGATTCTGGTTTCTTAATATCTTCCAGTTCCAACCCAAAAGTCAAGTTAGCCTTTTCTTCTTTATTTTTAACAATTTGTTACCAAATTGTAACGAATATAACCAGCAAAGACAACAGAAACAAAGTTCTCCTTTTTCCCCAACTTTGACAGCTAGTTTGACAGCTGTCAAAGTCTTTATGTCTCTTCCGCAGGCTCTCTCACCGATTGCTCCCGGGTCTTGGGGGAGGGGTGAATTCCGCTCTCAATGTTAGCTCTTATCCTCCAGCACAATCACTTATATTGCCAAAACGTGGAGTTAATTGCTTTTATCCACAAAAAAGAAAGGTATTCTCTCAACCTTAGTTGTAAAATCCTTGCTTTAAGATGTTTACAAGGCGGGTAGGCGGACTTCCTCTTTACACCTTACCCGGTCGTGCCTAATTCCCAAAAAAATTTCCCTTTTAAGTCCAATTTCCGTATTACTCACGGGTTGTTACTTTTAGTCCAAATATTCAGAGAAAGAAGTCAGTGCTCTCCGTCCATGGCATGCGGCTTCACTCAGTAGGGGAAGCAGTCGACTCACAGCACCGCACCGCTCTCCGTCCCCCGTTCCGGAGCCTTTAAAAAGGCTCCTTCGCGGGTCGGGGGGGCGCAAATGGTGCCCGCCGAGTCACCAGGTCCACAGGCTTCAGCGCCTGTGGTTTCTGAGGGTCCCCGCGTCGCCGCCGCGGCAGGACCCGACCCCTACTAAGCCGATTCCCTCCGGAGCTCGGAGGGAATCCGCCATTAGGCGATGGCGCTAACCCGGAAGTCCAACTATCTACAGTATCCCCCTGCTGGCCCAGGGTGAGAACTTCAGTACATAACACTGTTCTTCTTTTTCTTGTTGTTGTTAGCATCTATTTGTCTTGAGAGACAATGGAGTGCACCTCCGGGGGTGAAGGCAAACTGTTGCATTAGCAGCACTGAAATTACCTCTCTGGGGTGCAAGCCTGGGCAGTGTGTATGGAGGTCCTGGGCTATCCAGACAACAAGACCCCTCTCTTGGCCTTGATGTGGTCCAACGGAAATCAGAGCAATACATTTGGCACCAGCTTGGCTGGAGGAGTTGCCGGAAGAAGGCCTACAAGGTGCCATCCAACCATCTTAGGGACACCACTCCTTTTCTTCTCCCAGAGATGACCTATAAGGCAGCAGAGGTTTAGGGCAAGAGTTTTCCTTCTCTTAGATGGGCTTCCTTTCCAGGTGGCAAGCCCCATCTGCCCTTCATTACCCTCTGCGGCATGTGCTGAAACCGTCTTCCTGACCATTGGACCCACTACTGATCTTGTCCGCTCAATCTACTGAAGCCTGTCTTGACACGCAGGGGAAGTCCCTAACTCACTGAACTTTGAGGCTCATTGGCTACTCTCACCTGGTTTAGCTGGCAAGTCAAAGCCGTTCCCAGGGTGTGGCCGCTGTTGCACGCTGACAGCTTCTAGGAGCTACCTGTGAGAGCTGAGTGCAGGATGGGGACCAAAGGTGGGCAAACTACTCCAGAAGGAACAGAACATGTCCCCCCAGAAGTTCTTTCTTTCTTTCTTTTTCTCTTTCTTTGACAATCACTCATAGCCGAATAAGATTGCCTTCCATGAATATGGAATTCAATAAATTGAATATTCAGCCACTTATTATTGAGGGGAAGTGCGTGGAACAGGTCTCAGTGTTTTGATTTCTGGGAATGGAGTTGAGAGACGACCTAACCTGGGGAGAGAACAGCAAAGACCTGGTGAAGAGAGCACAGCAGAGGTTATATTTTCTGAGAATCCTCCAGAAAAACAATCTCTCAAAGGACCTGTTGATGGCATTCTACCATTGCACTGTGGAGAGCGTACTAACTTATGGTCTGTGCGTGTGGTTTGGGAGCTGCACGGCCAGGGAAAAAACAATGCTATCCAGGGTTGTAAAGACTGCAGAGAGAATTATTGGGTGCACTCTTCCCACCTTAGATCAAACCTATGCTGCCAGGTGCCATAAGAAAGCGGCAGAGATAGCACATGATAGTACGCACCCTGGAAATGATCTCTTTCAGCTTCTGCCTTCTGGAAGAAGGTATAGGGTTATAAAGGCCAGGACTAGCCGCCTGAAAAACAGTTTCTACGCTAATGCAATTCTGGTTCTAAACGCAGCATAAGGGGTCTCTGTAGTATAGTGTTTCTTAAAATGGGGTTTTAGAGTTTTTTAGGGGTTTTTGAATGTTTTATGTAGTTTTGTAGCAGTTTTATGTAGCTTTTATGTAGTTTTATGTAGTTTTCTGGTAGTTTTATGTAGTTTTCAATTTCATTGTTCCACAAGGGACAATGACAATAAAGATATCGTATCATATCGTAATATGGTTTTAACAGTGCATTCTTAAGTTGGTTTGGAGGTCAATTCTGGATCCACATGTCCTTCCACAGCAGGGACACAAGTTTCCGGGCAGAAGTTGATCATGGTGAGGATTTGCCAGACGTGCCTTCCCCTTATCTTGTTTCTCCCTAGCGTCCTGAGTTTGTGCTTCTTCAGAGTCCATGACGCCTTTGGTAGAGGCTATTCTCCAATTGAAGTGCTCACAGGCCAGTGTTTCCCAGTTGTTGGTGTTTATTTTTTAAAGATTTGCCTTGAGAGCATCTTTAACCTCTTTTGTTGTCCACCAACATTACACTTTCCATTCTTAAGTTGGGAATAGAGTAGTTGCTTTGGAATATGATAATCAGGCATCTGAACCACATGACCAGTACAACCAAGTTGATGTTGAATACTAATTGCTTCAACACTGGTGATCTTTCCTTCTTCCAGTACAATGACATTAGTTCGCCTGTCTTCCCAAGTGGTATGTAAATTTTTTGGGAGACACTGTTGATGGAATTTTTCAAGGAGTTGCAGATGGTATTTATAAGGGGTCCATGTTTCACAAACATAAAGTTGGTAGTACATTAGCTTTGTAAACAAGCATTTTGGTTTCCCTGCAAATGTCCTGGTCCTCAAACATGCTATGCTTCAATCAGGAGAAAGCTGCACTCACAAAACTCAGGCAATGATGGATTTTGGCATCGATGTTGGCCCTTGGGGAAAGATAACTGCCTAGGTAGGAAAAATGATCAACATTTTCCTACATTACACCACTGAATTGAATTTATGGTGCTGCAGGGGGGTTGTTTTGTCCGTGTTGGTGCAGCACTTTGGTTTTTTTAAAGCTATTGAGCGATAGGCCAAGCTTTCTGTAAGCTTCTGCAAAGATATTTAGAATGGTTTAGAGGTCATCCTCCGAGTGCGCACAGACTATGTTGTCATCAGCATATTGAAGTTCATATTGAAGCTCTGTGACAAAGGTTGGTTATGGTAACCTTACTCTTTGCTTTCAGCCTACTCAAATCGAAGAGCTTTTCATCTACCCTTCCTCTAACACCACACACAATCCTCTTCATTCTACACACTGATATTCTTGAAATCTACACATGCACACAATTAAAAGTCTGTTTACCTGTAAGCCATTAATATGGAAACAGATGTGCTCAAAGTAACAAAGCGAAGTTGCCCGAAGCCACCTGTCCCTTGGGATGAACATGCACCCATTTATTGAATTATACAGCTAGGGATTGTTTGCCTTGTACCACTGCTGCAAATTCAGGGCTTTTGCTATACAAGCCCTAATTATGCTCTCAGAAAAACCGAATGTTCACTTAAATTCACATGTCCATTTACTCTACTTCATTGCAAGTGTGACAGAATTCAAACCATTTTAGCAAGGAAAGGAGTAACGGAAACTAGGACAGAGGCCAGAGTCTATCACATGAAGATCAAGGAGTCCAAAATCCCCTCTTTCAAAACAACTGCAGCTTTCATTTCAGAATATGAAAATGCTACACACACTATAAAATTTCACCCTACCAGTGAAGGGAAACATAAATTGTACTACTTCCAAACTTAGCTCAAAGCAGAGTTCTAGATGTATCTTGAGAAGCAAAAACAAAGCCAATATTGAGAGCAATTCATTGGAACCTATGATAGCAATTTTCCCAGACATGTTATGCATGGTAGACACTGACAGAGATTTTTAGGCCCAGGCATAGGTCAATGATAGAAGTTCACACCAGCACCCAGAGGTCATCATTGGGTCCCACAAGTGTTCTTCATTTGCACTGGACATCTATAGGTCACTAGAAAGCAGGGTCTTCCTAGGCGGCATTACATTTCTCCTAAATAAGTGACGCGTATATTTATTCAACTCCAATGAATGCATTGTTCCCCACCCCTTCATGCGTTTACAAAATATGCACCTCCCCTTTTTATGCTACAATGCATATAAAGACATGTAACAAACATCTGCTGCGTTTGGTGAGAAATAGCCCTTCAACGTAGAATGCCTGCATATTTTCAAGCGAGGTTCGCTTTGATATAAAAATGTTCTACTGCACTTCAGAACACACACAGACCGTTTGCAAGAACTGAACTCTTGATGCTCGTTCATTCCTCTGCTACACCGTGTGTGGGTGAAGCTAAGTCTAAATACGTCACTCGCCTCTCTTTGCCACATAGCCTAATGACTTTCCTGGCAAGTCTGCGTATTAAAATACCTGTTGCCGTGAACATGAGAAGCACAAAAGGCAAAGCTGTAATGGAGCAAGGTTGGGTCAATGACAGCGCCATTCTCCGAGTGTTCCATCAATTCATTCAGGTAGCACAGATGGCGGTGACAGCCCCTCACACCGTAACGAGCGCAGTATTCGTCTAACACAAAGACTTGGCCCGGGCTAAACCAACCCTGTAAGAGATGGGAAGGGGCAAAGTGTTGCGTCATTAAATCTGGACTGTTCTTTTATGCACTGTTTTCAAATATTTTCAGAGAGAAAGAACAGAAAACTACAGTTTTCCATGCAATATACAGTGGAACCTCGGTTTTTGAACATAATTCATTCCAGAAGACTGTTCGAGTTCCGAAACGTTCAAAAATCAAAAACTCAGTACAGAAGCTTCAAAACGGAAAAAATTAATATGGAAAACTCAACCAGGAAACCGCCTCAGAAGTTCGACTTCTGAGGCGCGCTTGAAAATGGAAGCATTTACTTCCAAGTTTACGGCGTTCCGAGTTCCGAAATGTTCGTCAACGAAAACTACAATGGTTACACTGTATTTTTAATCAATGTGATTTGTCGTTGGCTCCAAAATTGACAGTGTCATGAACAATTTTTCGGCAGGGAGAGGAGGAAGGAAGAGAGGTATCGCAAACAGAAATGCATTAAAACGTTCAAAGTTATTTTCTGCAATATTCCCAATTCTTCCTGAGGAAGGAAGGTTAGAGGTTTCTCATGCAGAGTGTTGCTTTAAGGAAAAAGAACAAATATGAACGGCTTAGAATTAACTTATGAGAGAAAGCGTGTTCTCCTTCATGGAGAGCACGTGTTAAGGTGGGGGCCGCCAGGACACTCCAAAGTTGGGGGCGGGCTAACTGATCGTTGGCCACTGATGCGATTGGGGCTTTCCTTGTTGTTGGGAAGAAATTAATGTTGCCATTTATTGATTGACAGCCAGAAATGCTAAAACTCCTTGCACGAGGCTAGGGCTTCCTCTTTTCGCCCGTGCAGCGGATTGCCCGTCCCTCCCTCCCTAGAATAGGGTTGTTCGCTTTGACCTTGCTATGCCTGTCATGGGGTCGTCTGCTTTGGAGCGGGGGCCCGGTAGGAATTTTGTCCATCTGGCTGATTGGCTGGAGCCATTTGGTTTTTGCCTACTGTGTAGCAAATCGTCACAACTTGTAAGGTTGTGGCTAGGCATTGGTTTATGGTTTGGTTGGTTGAGGGGCATGGATTGGCTGTGCCTGCCCCTCTAATACTGCTGCTGCAAGGGATTCCGTTAAAGGAATTGGGGGCTAACTATTGCTTGTCCACTCTGTCAAGGGGGCTCGGGCCATAGCAATGAGCTCCTGGTTGCATTTGGGGTGAGGGCAGGTTCCCTGCTCCGCGTAACCCCCAAGTGTATTCCCCCATTCTGACTTTCGCATCGTGCGGAATGTCAGTCTGTCCCCCATGGTGGGGGCAGATAGTCGCAACCAATGCCTAAGCAACCACTCACAAATTTGTATTTTAATAAAGTTGTGGCCAAAATTATGCCAAAAACTTTAAACAAAAATTCTGTGTGATGTGTGAGTTATTGGGGTGGCCCTGGGGACCTCGACACGCAAAAGGCACACAGCAAAAGGGAAGTTTCACTGCTCATGAGAAGAGTCCAAATTGGTTATTGGGAGATATCACCAAGGTTGTGCCCAGTCAGTTTCCAATATTTTAAGAGGAAAGTATCCTCCCTGCACAAACCCCTCACATCCAAAATGCCCCAGTGCTGACAACCAGACCTGCCAGTTATTACATCTAGACTGTACATCCTACAATGGTCTCAAAGTGCCCTGACCTCAATCAGTAGTGTTTGGTGAAATTTTCCGTAGGGGAACAGTTAGGGCCAGAGGCACCAGCCTGCGAAGCACCATTGCAACTTCAAACCACAGTTTATGAAGCTAGCTTGTTTCTGAAAACATTCATTAAGATCAACCACAGTTTAGCGTTTGGATACCAGGATATACTGTGGTTAACTGAACTTGGAAGCACCAGCTCGTGGCTATGACAAGAGAAGGGAGTGTGTGATCCCAGTGGGAAGCTATGCTACCTCCCATCATAATAATCCATAGTTTAACATGATGTCTGAATGGGTTAAGAAAGGAATCCAGGAGTACATCAGAAAGATCGCTGACACACTTGCTAGAATTAGGGATGGTGCTCAGTAAGCCATCGGACTGCACAAGACAGACATAGAAAGAAATGAAACATGGCAGTGTTTGGGTGAGAGGTTTTTAGACATTTTGTCTGAAATTGTTATTGGAGACGAAGGTGGCTTTCAAAAGATAACTGGCTTAAATAAAAACATCAGATTATCTTGTAGCACCTTATACAATTATTACAACATAAGCTTTCATGGACCAGAGCATCAGATGTCTATGAAAGACCTGATGCCATAATAAAAGTGTTAATCATTAAAGGTGTGAAGAGTCTCGGCTGTTTTTACTGCGACTAACATTGATACTCCTCTTAAAGTTATTACGGTACACAAACTTTTTTTTCCAGTAAAAGGAACTTTGGCAATGTAGGGTGTTGTCTGATTTCCAAACCAAAGTGTGAAAAATAATGAGTACATCTTTAAAAAAAGAATCTACACACTACCTTTCACTTTGAAAAGAAAGACCAATGTGGTTCAGATAAAATAACAGTATTAAAATAAAATATCAATCATGTTAACCAGTAACTGGTATTAACGGTCAGGGAAATGCTGGGGTAAAGTACGTTTTCAAGTGTGTGTGGAAACTGTCGGGAATTCAAGCCCATATCAGGAGAAACTGGCAACAATCCCAGGCACCCGGCTTGATTCCCTGTTGACCTCCCTGGCTGCATTCCCCAGCGAGCGCAGGCTAGGTCTCGATCGGCGATTCTTCTCAAACGTGGGAAGAACACCCCCCCTCTTTCCTGCCCCCTGGCAGGGGAAAGAGATAGACAGAAACGTATTTACATGCCTTTATTTCTGTCTTTGCAGCGTTACAAAAAACATGACTGCTCTCTTCAAACTCCAGCAGTGTAGAGACAAACACTTCCTACACTTCCTGGACAGGAACAAACGGAAGAGCTCATATTACACTCTGAGCTAATTCCGGTGCTTCGCACTGTGAATTGACTGCCCCTCTGTTTCCCACGGACAGTCCCAACATTCCCATCATGTTTACTTTTCAAGCTAGCACTTTGCAGCTGCATTGCTTCAATATCGTAACATAGTAAGAGACTGCCAGATCATTGCATAAGTTAGGACACAGCAGAGAAAAAATACGTATCTGCAGACAGTGGCATCCTAATTTTGGTGAGCAATTTTCAGACTGAATATGTTTAATTTGACAGAGTTGAAAGTTAGTTCCTCCTTGGCTAGGTGACACTTTTCTGCCTAAACATTGCAAAAGTTGGATGCACTTGGACATGCTCACCATAGAAATAATATAAGCAAAGCTTGGCTGTCGACAGAGAATAGATAATACTAAAAATTTACTTATTCTGAGAAACAGAAATGGAGTCATAAGTAGAAACAACTAAGGAGTGGTTACTCATTTCTGCACAAAATTCCCCAGGAGTTTTTTCTCACACTCAAGCTCTACCTGCACAACAGAAAGGTAGGAGTTTTTGAAGTTATCAAGTTAATATTGTGATAATCACTTTTATTTTATAATTGCTTAGAAGCTCCCTACTGTTTACTGGAGAGTGCAATAAAGGAATTTCAGTATTGCTAATAGTTTAAATCATAGGTTATGTTTAAATCTAATTGTTTCATATTAGTTTTGTTTTGTTTTGTGGTGTCGCTACTTTCATTTAATTTGCTGAAATGCAAAAGTTGGACGATTAAAAGTAAATTTTCAGCATCTGCAGACTGACAGAAGCAACGGTATGGTTAATTTATTTATCTTTTTCTAAAGTTGATGTATGTGAAAAGATTCTAAGGGAGCCTTTAATAATAGAACCCACTATTCTCACAGAAGAAGGAAAATAGTGTGGGGTTGTGACTGAATTCAGTTTTGGAGGGGAGAGCTGTGCACATGGGAAAGGCGAACAACCCAGAAGCTGTGGAACGGAATGTAAGAAAATGTTTGTCAAGAAAGCTCTGGCCTATGACTGAAATAGGTCTGAATGTTTGTTCTGAGGATTCCACATGCTACACACTTGATAGGTAAAGGTAAAGGGGCCCCTGTCCATTAGGTCCAGTCGTGGCCAACTCTGGGGTTGTGGCGCTCATCTCGCTTTATTTGCCAAGGGAGCCGGCGTACAGCTTCCAGGTCATGTGGCCAGCATCACTAAGCCACTTCTGGCGAACCAGAGCACCGCACGGAAACACCGTTTACCTTCCTGCCAGAGTGGTACCTATTTATCTACTTGCACTTTGACGTGCTTTTGAACTGCTAGGTTGGCAGGAGCAGGGACCGCGCAACTGGAGCTCACCCCGTTGCGGGGATTCGAACTGGCAACCTTCTGATCAGCAAGTCCTAGGCTCTGTGGTTTAACCCACAGCGCCATCAGAAAACATGTTCATAATAGTGGCATGTTTGCCAGGGAGCCAGGATAGGCGATGACCAGCATGAGCTTGGGTTCTTTGGTGAAAAATTACATCTTGGAATCAAGAACTACCATAGATAATCAGAATAAAAAATCCCCACAGCAGAGTTTGCACTTCAGTTAATGAACTAGACCTCATATCGCATTAGTTTATGTGCAACTGAGAAGGCATTTTTCAAGTTACTCCTAACCTCCACTTTGCCCATAAGTGGGACCATTCTTGTTGTGTAAGCAAAGCAAGCCAATCAGCCAAGGCAAAGATGGATCAGTAGATAAGGAAGGATAGAACATGAATGTTGTTTAATTTTTCATGATTATGCATCCTTGTGATTGCGGCCTCCACTCCTCAAATACTCTATTCTTTCTTTTGAAAGTGGGAGAAAAAAAATGAAATTACAGAATACCCCTAGAGCGGTAAGTAATTTATCCAGGATTTAAGCCTACAAAGCTAACCTTGACTCAGCTGAATACAAGCACAATAAA
The DNA here is from genome assembly GCF_027172205.1 of Podarcis raffonei. NCBI lineage: Eukaryota > Metazoa > Chordata > Lepidosauria > Squamata > Lacertidae > Podarcis > Podarcis raffonei. Next base: position 20,154,221 of record NC_070611.1, on the reverse strand, counting down.
TCTATTTGCCTTTCTTCCCCTGTGGTTTTGATTCTATTCTTTGGATTTCTTTTTCCTTCCCAGCCCATGAAAGAGGAGAGAATTACAAGATAGATGACATAATGCTTGACATCTGGCGAGCTAGATTTGTACCTTAAAATGCCTGTACAGGTGTTAGCAAATCCTACCACAGAGGGTTCCATATTTATTAAAGCCTTCTGTTTTTATTCAGCCCTCCCTAGAGGAGCTGATAAACCACGGTTCAGAGTCAGTTTGAGTCTATTCTCTTCTCTATTGAGTGGCACAGCAGTAGTCTTCAAGTGTATAATTTTCAAATTTGAAGCCAATCGATTGAAATCCTTTATCCCAACCTCACGCACAGTTATTAAATGAGTCTGGAAGAAAAGACCACTTTGCAACAACTATTTCTCACTTTTTCTCTCTCTCCCCGCTTCTTTTATTCCAGCCTTTTTACTCACCAAACAAGAATAGGAATCATTCAATCGGTGATCCAAGGTCTTACTCTGAAGTACTCTAAAGAGTGCAGCATGGTCAAACTTGCAAGGATTAGCAGAAATAAACTCATCCATGCCATGTTTCTGAGCGCGATCTGCATCTGATCATAGGGAGGAGAATGAATGTATGGATGTAGATTATTCCGCTTTAAGACAGGCTTTAAATTTATTTCAATAACAGCCTCATTCAAGTTTCATCTGCTCTTTCATGCCTCGCCAAACCCCTCCTGGATAAATACCTCCTGGATAAATGCTTTAAACATAGCAATGGATAAACAGGCAGCAGGCAGCCCCCTTTTCGTATAGTACGAACATTACCCCTACATAGACTTGAGACAGACTTAACAATCCATTCTGATATTTTTTAGAAAGGATGTCTACTCTAACTGCTTCTAGAAAGCTTGCAAAATATTGGAACAACAGACTTTCTTTCTGGAGTGCCTGTTTTCACAAGGTAGTAAGTGCAACAGAGATCTTGTACATTAAAAAAACCACCCACTCTATAAAGTTTTGAGGAGGTCTCAGCTTATGGGCATTACAAAGATGCTCATCAAAGACCAAAGTAGCAAGCAAACATGGCTTCAAGGCCATTTCTCAAATGGCAAACTGGAGCAGAAATGAACACACAGGCTTGTACGAGGTCATTTCCAGCCTTTTCCTCTTTACATGCGGCTTTTAATGAAACAAATATAATGCAGTAATGGGAAAGAGTGCCTTCAACCTTCCAGGATTGAGTAACAAAATAGGGAGCAATTTTTGTGTGTGTAAATTATAGACAACGTACCATCTTAAATGGCATTTCAACCAGAGATCCGGACTTATTGTTGTTCACAGATTGCGTCTTTCAACGCCTTTGAACCCCGCGGGTTTGTCAAAAGACAAGCTCTGGTGATTGCATTCATTAATGGTATGTTTTGTCAAAATCCTGAATGCGAGTTGTCCACCAAGTATGGACGGAAAAAGCCTTACAGTGACCAAAAGGACTAGTTATGCATTAGCACATTAGCTCACTTGGATTCCATAGACAACATTGGGGGTGAATAGTTTGCTATCAACTCAAAAATTGACTTAACCCTTACAATAAGGTCTCCGCTCCCTCTTTGTTCGTTTAATTTCAAATATGGGTCTTTTTATGTTCGTTACTGGAAAAGATGCATCCTAAATGTACTTTTGAAAAAACTGCATAGTACAAACCTAAAATTTCTATAGAAAAGGAGACAAAAGTTTATTGATTAAACCCAATTATAGAGTTGGGTTCATAATAAAACTCCATATTGATCTGTGGGCATGATGCTAACATAATCAGTCACATTTAGAAATTTAGCCCCAGATCATATTGATCCATGTCAAGTCCAACTTTCAGCTGTATTTGCAGATGGAAGAATTATTTAATTCAAGCTGAAGGTTCTGCAGCATCACGTCCCGAAAAGATGCACAAACTAATTCATATCACTTGGCTCCGCATTGTCAAAGCAAGAGTCACATCCATGTGACAGATTTCACCAAGGTGGATATAGCAAATAAACAGTGTGACAGTACATTGACGATTTAAGGTACGAGATGATCATCTGCAGAAACAGTAGTATATTTTTCCAGCGTTTACGAAGCAACACCATGAATGATTAAACACCCTTTAAGCTGCAATCCTGTGCACAGTTAAATCCCATTGAAGTCATAACATGAAAGTACAGATAAGTGAAAGGTAGATTACACCCCAAAGGGATCACCACTAGTTCAAGGGCAAACAGAGTTCACTTTGTATATAAATTTACATGCCTTAACCAACAATAGATAATAAAAAACACAAAAACAAAATGGGAATTGGTCTTAAATTGCATGGCGTTTTATTTCCTGAAATCATATGGCACTAATGAAACATTTTGAACAGCTCATTACTAAAACCCTCCTCATTTTCAAACAATACTAAGAAGGATTTTTTTTTTACAATTCTTAGTATTGTTCATTGCATAAAATTAAGCAACTATTATCCGATGGCTCAGAAAATGATGGTTTTGTCTTTTGTTTCTCATGCATAAGAGCTCAAGACAGAAATTTCCAAAGCATCCGTAGCCTTGGTCTTTCAATACCATTCTTTTCATTATATAGTCTTTCAAAAACAGAAAAATGAAAATTAGTTTATGTATCTTTCTGGAAATGCATTGATGCAGCACAATGAAGGCATCAACTCCTTGTTAATATGGTCCCCTGCATATGTAATGCAGTTACATCAACCTAAATTGATTCCACGTTGTTGTGGCAGCCTATGACTAATACGATAAAATGAGGTTAAGCTGAATAAATATAGCAAGAATAAATATAATAGGAATCATTTCCTAAGGAGAAGAAAAAGCACCCAATCCACAGTCAGGGGTCGCAATAGGCATTGTTCAACAAAAGCCATAACTTGCATGGTGTCTATATGTTTTTATGATAGATAGCAGACTATTTTTTTAATAACCCACTTTTTATTTCTCTCAGTGGTCTTGGTGATGGAAATGGAGCAGACGATTACCAACCAAAACAATCCCATCAGCTGCTGACACTCTTAACAATGGAAAACCAGCAAGAGTGAGAGGGGCTGTCTGCTTGGCTCTACCACAGGCAAACTTGGCCCTCCAGATGTTTTGAGACTACAGTTCCTATCACCCCTGACCACTGGTCCTGTTAGCTAGGAATGATGGGAGTTGTAGTCCCAAAACACCTGGAGGGCCGAGTTTGCCTATGCCTGCTCTACCATCTCTTGTGATTAACCATAAAGTAGCAGCTTGGACTGAAAGATGAGTAAGCGTAGGAGGTAACTTTATGAGATATCAACCACTGACAGGGATCCTGGAGGTCAATAACTGCTAAGTGATACCTTTGGTTCTTGCAATACCAGGCGTTTGGCTACTGTACTGCACTCCCGGGTGTGAATGACTCTTCCCATAATTTTATCCCAGAAGACCACAGCCAGGATCAAAACCCTTTTATGCTAAACCTGCAGAATCTTAGCAATGTCACTATACAGAGCCCCTTTGGTCCTGATCTCTATGGCTCCCTACATAAGGGAATGAAAGCAGAAGGGGATATTTGTCAAGGACTGCCAGGCATCAGAGAATCCGATCCCTCCACGGTAGGTTGCCAGGAATAGACAGACAAGGAAGCTCCTACCAATGTCTTTCATTCAATATTCACACAGAGAGGCTTAGAAATGCAGCCGCTTGGAGTAATGGTGTTGCCACCCCCTTCTCTCCTCAATCATCAACAGCACCACCCACCTTACGGTGGCTGCTGAGGGCCATTTGCCTACAAGCCCTTACTTTCAATGCTTGCCGGGTTCTGGGAGAAGGGGGTCTGGAATGCTTTCTAGTGATAACGTGTTGGCCAGCTGCTCTGGCTCTGCCTCCTCCTCCTTCCCCACTATTTCCCAACTTTGCTCTTCATCTACCTCTGAGCCGTGACCTCCTCAAGCCACTGTTGTAAATCTATACTGTCTTCCTCTTCTCTGGAAAGTTCAGGAGGGGAAGACGGTCTCCACTATTCCTCTTCTCCCCAGTCCCTGACACGGACACGACAAGGGTCCCATCACAAACATATCTCCTGTCTTTTCCACTGGCTGTATCGTTAAGGATGTGGGTTAATGGAGAAAGAGGCCTATTGTCATGGTTCTGGTTCACGGGTGGTCGAAGTCCTGGCTGGGGATGTCGGGACTGGGGGCAAGATGGCGGGGTGGGAGCAGGAACGGGAGTCCAGAAGCCAGGAGTCAGGAAGCACAGAGTCCGAGGGTCAGAGTGCTGGGAGTCATGAAGCCAAGGGTCTGAGGATCAAGAAGGAAGGACTCACGAAGTCAAAAGTCCAAGGAGCAAAGGAACCAAACGCAGCAAGACAGGAAACGTGTTGCTGTGGCAAAGAGCCGAAGGGAAATGCTGACCTTATATTCCTTCCCAGCTCTTGCCACCAGGTGCTGTGAGTTACCAATCGGCCTCACCTGTGTATCCGTGCCTTGTCTCTCCAGAACAAACTTAGGAAGGCCCCAGCCCTGCAAAGACCTACTAGTCACAGGGCCTGGCTCCTGCACACACTCCTGACACCTATCTTCCAATCCCAGGGAGAATTGCTTTTCCATTTCAAATTTATTGTCACCATTACAATCCCCAAAAGAAAGGAGGTCATCTCAGACGGACACTAGGACAAGGGAGCTGTTGTGGATGGAATGGCAGCTTTTGCTTTCCTCTCTGGTTCTCTCCCTGGCAAAAGGGTTATCTGCAATCATAGAACTGTAGAGTTGGAAGGGGAACCAAGGATCCTCTAGTCCAACCCTCTGCAATCTCAACTAAAGCATCCATGACAAGTGGCCATCCAACTTCTGCTTAAAAACCTCCAAGGAAGGACAGCCCATCAACTTCCGAGGGAGCCTGGTTCCCCTGTTGAACAGCTCTTACTATCAGAAAGTTCTTCCTGATGTTAAATCAGAATTTCCTTCCTTGCAACTTGAATCCATTGGTTCGGGTCCTAGCCTCCAGAGCAGGAGAAAACAGGCTCCACATGACAGCCCTTTAGATGTCATTATCTTCTCTCAGTCGCCTCTTTACCAGGCTAAACATACTCCATTCCCTCAACCACTCCTCATAAGGCTTAGTTTCCAGACCCTCAATCACCCTCAGATGCAGTTCTGGCTGGGATCTTTTTGCCATCGCTTTAGCCGCTGCCTTTGTGCAGATGTTGCACAGCTGCTGAGCGATGCAAAGTCCCAGATCAAAAATATGCATTACAACACAGAACCACTGGAGAGAAAAACCAACCACAACCCTCACCACAGCACTTTTTTATTTATTTAAGGAAATACTGTTTCCATGGAAATCTGCATTTGAGCTCTAAAAGTATCAGCTGTACATTTTCAAAGGTAGCGCAACCGTGGTAATGAGCTGCAATCAGGCATTTCATGACACAAGCTGTCGGGAAAAATCAAGTTCCAATACTGATTAATGACAGTAATGAAGTCCTAAAAGTAAAAACAACAAAAATAAAACAAACTTACTCTGCAACACATCTGCCTGCATGTTGCTTCCTTTTGGGTTCATCTTCTGGGCTTGGCTTGCAGGAATGGGCTTATAGGACTGACCTGTTGCTCTATACATTGCCTGAACCCAGAGGATTCTATCTTGCTCGTCGTCACTGGCAAATATCACCGTGTCGCCTTCTTTGACTGCATTAAAGAACATCTGACCACCCTGGAGACCTGCAAAATCAATCAGTCATAGTCTCTGATTCCAATATGACTTTCATTCCAATATGATCAAGGTTGGAACATAAAAAGGAACCAGGCCACAGAATGCCACAAATATTTGCTACTTAGGGGCTTTACAGAAAGCTTCTCCTGCCTGCCCCTCTTTCTGCGACCCTTAGCTAGTTTTACTTTGCAATTGAAGAATTTTTGTTTTTGTTTAGCTACATGAGATCATTTGCAAGAACAGTTGAATAAATAACGAATAAGCATCACACAGCAAAATACCTGCATGAGGCGCTGTATAGTCCACAGTGTATCCTTCGAGCTGCATTAACTCCTGGGGCTCAGATTTCTTCTCTCTGTAGCTGCACATTGCAAATGTGTACTGGCTAACCTGAGTTTAAAAAGAAGTTGGATTGGATACAGTTCATTACGCCGTATTGTACTGCAACTTGCAGAAGACTGGTAAGATACAGCAAACAACTCCTTGGTGTGTTGCAGATAAGCTACCCACTGCTTATCTAGTTACAAATCACTTTTCACATAGCTGAGAAGGAATAGACTCTTCCAATTGTAGAGTTGGAAGGGACCCCAAGAGTCTTTCAGTCCAACCCCCTGCAATGAAGGCATCTCAACCAAAGCCTCCATGACAGATGGCCATCCAACCTCTGCTTAAAAACCTCCAAGGAAGGAGAGTCCACCACCTCTCGTGGGAGTCTGTTCCACTGTCAAACGGATGTCAGAAAGGCTCCCCCCCCCCAACATTTAGTTGGAATCTCCCTTCTTGCAACTTGAATCCATTGGCTTGGGTCCTAGCCCCCGGAGCAGAAGAAAACAAGCTTTCTCCATCCTTCTTGTGACAGCCCTTGAAATATTTGAAGATGGCTATCATGAAGATGTCCTATTACTTTCACACGGACAGCCTGAAATGGACTCAACGCATCAGAGCAAAGCTACGTTTAGTCTTTCAATGACAAATACATTTTGGCACTGCGGATAATAGATCATGCTATCAATCTCTTTGTAATATTAAGACTGTAGTGATATCAAATCCTTAATTGATTTCATTTTATAAATAAAAAGGATTAATTTTGAATGAGCCGAAGTAATATTGAAAGAAATACCCATTTTTTTAAATGACAAAAATTGGGCCACTCTGATCTGTGAGATGGTCACCTGTGTTGTCCTTCTCTTTCTGCTAACATGTGCCGTATTAACTGTTTCTTGTCTTTGGGGAGGTGGACTCCTCATTTTATCTGGTCTGGTGGGGTGAACTGAGAGAGGATATTTATTTGCCAGGCATGGCAAGCAAAGGGGACGCGGCTGGCACTGTGGGTTAAACCACAGAGCCTAGGACTTCCCGATCAGAAGGTTGGCAGTTCGAATCCCCGCGACAGGGTGAGCTCCTGCTGCTCGGTCCCTGCTCCTGCCAACTTAGCAGTTCAAAAGCATGAAGTGCGAGTAGATAAATAGGTACCACTCCGGCGGGAAGGTAAACAGCGTTTCCGTGTGCTGCTCTGGTTTGCCAGAAGTGGCTTAGTCATGCTGACCACATGACCGGAATTTGTACGCTGGCTCCCTCAGCCAATAAAGCGAGATGAGCGCCGCAACCCCAGAGTCAGTCACGACTGGACCTAATGGTCAGGGGTCCCTTTACCTTTATGGCAAGCAATTATCACCATTAGCTATGAGGGGGTGGGCTGAGGCTGAGAGAAAAAGGGTGTTCCTCTGTGAAAAGCTAAGAAAAATAAGTGTGGAAAGAACTACAACTACCACCACCTACAGAACATCAACTTTGGAAAACGATCATGTCACAGGAGTGTGCTGGTCAGTAATCACACAGCTCAAAGTTGGAGTTAACTCTTCATTAGCAAAAATGCGATCTCTACAGACTTGGCTGAGTGTCAGCAACTCAATCCTGGTGGTATTACTTTGTGAAAATCAGTTGCTAAGACTGAAAGTCCCCACCTCCTCACAGAAGTCTAAGTCTTCTCCTCTCCAGGGCTTTTCCTGGAGACAGTGCCTTCATGCATCCAACCTCTCCTTCGCCCTTTTCACCCCTCTTCTGGTTCTGGGAGAGGAGAGCTTGTCTCAGCAAGAGGGGAAAACAGCTATGACTCTCCACCAGCCTGACTCATCTCTTGACCTCACACACCTGATTCAGCTTCTCCCTCTGATTCTTGACTTCTCTCAGACTCTCCCACGTCTTCCCTGCGTGGTTCCTCAGCTGGTTCCTCCCACCATTCCTCTGCGTCCAACCAGTCCATGACAAATGTGGAGTTGCAGCTGAGATCACCATTCCATGTACCCCCACCCTAAACCCTTTCTAGATTGTGCTGCTTTCCACTACGTATGAAGCTGCCAAGCAGGAGAGAAGTCCCTTAGGCGGGCATGCCAGGAGTTGAACCTGGAACCTTATCCTTACAAAGCATGTGCTTCATTACAGATATGCCAGGGCAAAACATGCCTCCTGAACATACAGACTGACTTTGTGCATTTTCCCAGCCATCAGGAAATGCAACTAGGAAATTATGGGGCCTCCAGTCTTGTGTATTTGCTGAGAAAACCAGCAGTTGCATCATCTGCCGGGTAGAAGACGTAAAATGGAAAGTGATTCTCATTATCAGGCAAGAGGTTGCTGAGCTAATTCAACAGTCTGGTGCTACCTGATGCATGTTGCTAGTTCCCTTAATGGTGTTATTCACTATGCAGCCCAACAGTTCATCAACCTCTTGATAAATGCTGCTGCACGGAGGTGAAATAAAAAATGTTCCGATTTTGTACAACTCCTGAAGTGTCAACAGTGCAAGAGATATGAAAGCAGAAACAAAATGCCCATCACTTTGTATTGTTTCCTGGAGTCCTTCTGCATCTGCCCTATTCATGCAGCAGAATAAAGTGGTGGAACAGACTTGCGCACTTCAGATCAGACTGCAGGTGGAGGAAAGCAGGATGAGCAGCTGAGTGTGCGAGGGGGCATGTGGCGATGCAAGGGCAGGTCTTTCATGGGGACAAGACGGTCCTTTCCGGAGACAACCTCAGAATCAGAAAGCAGAAGGAACACGGTTCAAAACAAAACCGAAAGCCAGATTATTGGTGTGTGGGGGTGTAGTTAATCAACTTCGGCCCCAAACTGCTTAAAGTATTTTGGAGGGAAGCATGGGTTGGCTGGCTAGCACCCTAAACAGGATCCTTCCTGCTAGGGGGGCTGGGGAAATATTGGAAGGTTTTGTTCCAGAACCCACTTGTAGCAACTCAAATTTGTGAGGGCGATGTGACATTGATGTCCCGTGCGGTCTGTCAAGAGGAGGCAGGGGCGGAGCTGAATGCTGCAGCTGTGCAGCTTCAACGGTGGGCAATTCCTTCTGACGCTATCACTGGTGGGAGAGGGCAGAAGGCCTTCTCAGTAGTGGAGCCCACCCTTTGGAACACCCTCCCAGCAGATGTCAAGGATATAAACAACTATCTGACTTTTAGAAGACATCTGAAGGCAGCCCTGTTTAGGGAAGTTTTTAATGTTTGATGTTTTATCATGTTTTTAATACTCTGTTGGGAGCTGCCCAGAGTGGCTGAGTAGGCCCAGCCAGGTGGGTGGGGTATAAATGATTTATTATTATTATTATTATTATTATTATTATTATTAATAATAATAATAATAATAATAATAATATTTCCTTCCGTGGCAGGAAGAGGAGCCGGCCACTGGAGCCATGCTGTGCTTTGCTCCACACTTTTCTTCAGTGCTTTTGGGATGTTGCGGGGCTTGGCCCCTACTTAGAAAACATTTGGGGGCTGGTGCCCCTGCTTGACAATGTAAAAAGAGAGAAAAAGTCCTTGCAAATTATTGTGGTTGTGTTAGGCATTCACAAGAAGTATCACATGTCATGCTGGGAGGGGGGAGGATAATATATTGATTTTAGCAATTAGTAAGTGGAAAGAGACTCATGATCGCATCTTATCTGAGGCAAAGACCAGTATGAGATACTGATTTAGAATGTCCGCTGATGAATAACTTGGGATAAGCTAAACTAAGCATGCATAAATGCTACAGTCCTTAGGCATAATTCTATTGATCTGTGTCTGTCAGAAACTGCAGGGCAGCACACATAACTGAGATAACCAAGTGAATATTCGTGGGCAAGGGAGACTTCAGGCGTCCCAATGGCCAAAATGACAGCAAATGAATTCAAATAACAGCTTTCTTGAACGCCGTGGATCAAAATTTGAGCAGGCATGACAAAAGAAACCACCCGCACAATATTGAAATGCACCAGCCCCAACAGAAGTTGTGAAGCAATCGCTAAGCATATCAATGAAGGATCAATAATATCACAATGCTCATCCCTCGCCACTGTGTGCTTTACCTATACTGTCAACAGAGCTGCAAGTGGCCTGTATAAGCTTATATCAATGAACAGAGCCCTACAGTCTGCTGCAGTAATTGAACAGCAGTGTCTTTAGACAACCAAGCATTGCATCTTCCTGCAAAGTTTTTCTCATGTACTGAAAACCAAGCCACACTCATAATGGCTCAATATGGAGGTTACTGCCTGTAAATCTTCCGACACGTGCATACTGCTCTTTTTTTAATCCTTCCCCACACAAACCTGAGGCTGAGAACAAGCAGAGAGAATGTTCTGCCTCATGTCAAAGAGCAGGGGCAAAAAACTACCCTTCCCTTCCTCTAACCCCAAAGTTATTGTGGGCACTGGGCAAGGGACTCTGAAAAAGCCCTGCTCTGTACCCTGAGAGCTCTGGAGAAGCCCTGTTGGACTCTGGAGGAGGAGGAGGAGATGAAGAAGAAGAAGAAGAAGAAGAAGAAGAAGAAGAAGAAGAAGAAGAAGAAGAAGAGGAGGAGGAGGAGGAGGAGTAGTAGTTTGGATTTGATATCCTGCTTTATCACTACCCGAAGGAGTCTCAAAGCAGCTAACATTCTCCTTTCCCTTCCTCCCCCACAACAAACACTCTGTGAGGTGAGTGGGGCTGAGAGACTTCAGAGAAGTCTGACTAGCCCAAGGTCACCCAGTAACTGCATGTGGAGGAGTGGGGAAGCGAACCCTGTTCACCAGATTACGAGTCTACTGCTCTTAACCACTACACCACACTGGCTTGTGGTCCTCCAGATATTGTTGGACTCCCAATCTCACCATCCCTGACCATTCAGCTGTGCTGGGGCAGGTGGGGGTTAAGAGTTTGAGCACATCCGGAGCAACACAGGTTCCTCACACCTGCACTAGGGCTTCCTTTCTTGACATAGTCCATAAACCCAAAGGGCAAGGGGACCTAGGGGACCCCAGAGCTGTGCCCTCAGAGCTCCAGTATACAATGGCCAGGCCCATTGGCCTGTAGGGTAGAGATATTCTGGAGGAGCCCTGGTGCCACAACCATGAGATCTGGCAATGTGGCTGTAGCCACCTCAGAGCTTTTATCTACCAGCTTGTGAAGGAGAACCAGCACCCCACCTCTAGCAGGCTATATTAGGGTCCTGCCCACCCCTTCCTTTGCCTTTTCCCACGCAAGTCACTCTGATTGTTCTTCTCGGGCCTCACTTATGAAATGTTGGAGCTGGTTTAACTGTATGACCTTTAAGTCCCTACAACAAAACCCTGGAAATTCGAGGCGGAACGTGGATTGTTGGTGCCTATTCCAGCCTGTGTGCCCAAAATTAATGTATGGGACTCCTCATGCAGAATGCCAGCTGAGCAACCTGTACACTTCTCTGAGAACTATTTGCATTCTAGCTGTTTTTGTGTGTAATGAGTCACTGAATGCATTACCTAAACTGGTTCACATGGCCAATAGTTTGAAAACTCCTGCAATGGCCCACAGAAGATGACCCTGGCTGGGCCTATTGGAGACTTTATTGGGTTCTGCTCTCACTGTACCATGTGCCTATAACTAATTGTGGAATTGCTCTCTTAGGACTGACTTGGGAAGATGTGGTAGGCAGGCTCTAATAGGAATCCATGATCCAAACCACAAATGCTTCAGGGTAGCAAATGTGGTGCCCTCCAGGTGTTTTGGACTACATCTCCCATCAGCCCTTGTCGGAACAGCCAATGGAGAGGGATTATGGGATCTGTAGTCCCAGACATCTGAAGGGCTTGATGTTGTATACTCCTTGCATACATGATCCCGGGGCCACTTGAAAAAGTGATGTAAATGCCAAAGGTTTTGGTGAAACCCGGTTTTAAGAAATCAGAAGCAGTTCTATGGGCTTTCACATTTCTCAACTGCAAAACTAAAAACAAACACACATGCAGCTTCAACACTGGAGCTGTTACATACAGTGAAGTTTTATTGCTCCACCAATGTTCTTGGCAATACTACTATCCATATTGAACAGGTAACAAACATTACAAACCTGTACAAGAACGAAGTAGCGCTTTTTCCACCTTTTCCAAACCTTCTGCCCAAGTGCATACAAATACCTGCCAAGCAAAAAAAATAATCATAATTTAAAATGTTACACTAAAATGACTCTCAATGGCATATTAACAACACTATTTGAGCTCCTTTTGACTTAAGCACTTGATTTTTGTTTTACCCTCTATCCACCTGCCCTTAAAATTCCTGTATAATTTTCTGCGTGATATGCTTACAATTTTATTTTCAACGCAAGTATGATACAGATATTATATTACTCATCTTTTCAACAATCTTGTAAAGCAAGTCAGTATTCTCTTCCATGGTTGAGATTTGCTGAACATTACCTTGTTAAGTTTATTGGTGAGGCAAATTTTAAACTGGTGAGTTCTTGGCTCACCACTGTGACTTCAGTGTGGTTGGCCTTCGGGATGTTGGTTAAAATCCTACTATGTGAAGCAGACCTCCGCGTGCCAAACTACAGTGGTACCTTGGGTTAAGAACTTAATTCCTTCTGGAGGTCCGTTCTTAACCTGAAACTGTTCTTAACCTGAGGCACCACTTTAGCTAATGGGGCCTCCTGCTGCTGCCACACTGCCGTTGTGCGATTTCTGTTCTCATCCTGAAGCAAAGTTCTTAACCCGAGGTACTATTTCTGGGTTAGTGGAGTCTGTAACCTGAAGCATCTGTAACGCGAGGTACCACTGTACAGGCTGTTTGTCTGCATTGCTAACTCTAGTTTTTCTGCAGTTCATCTGCTGTTTATTATAACAGTAGGTTTCTATTCTCCATCAAAATTTTACTCATGATGGTGCCTCTTCTAAACACTAGAAGAACACTCAATGTATTTGTAACATTTTGTATGTCAAGATGTAGTTAATTACAGAAGGGAAAACAGCAGTTTGATAAGAAAGTCTACGCTGATAAAATGCTTCAAAGACCAAAAAATAATAATTCCCTGGGGAGTACAGCAACATCTGGAGGCCACAGGTTAGCTGTGCCCCATCCCAGTCTTAAGAACCTTCCTGTAAATATTAAACGCAAAGCAACGCTGCTTGTTTTTGAAAAAGATCCTGTATTGTCATTCAAAGAGAAGCTTGTGTTGTGTTAAGCTTGACGTAAGATGTACACCAAGTTTTTCCATCTAAAGAGGCATGGAGAGAGGAGAGTATGGTCCAGGTGGATTCTCTACTTTCTTACACCCCTAAAAGGCTGCCACCTCTTTGCACTCAGACGCTTCGAAGAATAAATCACCTACAGAAATACAAATTGCGTGCCGTGATTCATTCTCTTCATTCACGCTTGCACAGAAGAAAGTGTGTCTGTGTGCAGGCCAATATTCCAAACACACACACTCAGGCTGCAGTGTTTACAATGGTATAATGACATGACCATTCCCGTATGCAAAGCAGACCCAATGCAAATAGGATTACTACTGAACTACCTTAATGTCTCAGCTGGGTCAGAAAGTCTCATACTCTTGCTACTCAAGATGAAAGGCAGGATTTTGCTGGCTTTCAAAAAAAGGAAGCGGCAAAGGAGCTATAGCCTGCCTGGAAGACCATTTGCTCTGAAAACCTGCCCTTTATTCCTTATATTAGCATTATTGAGATGTTTGTGGTGAAAGGAAAAGAACGCTGAGCAGAATGCAGAAGAGCTTTTTCCTCATCACAACTCAAAACACTTTCCTGGGCATATGCTAGGGAAGGGCTCTGGCAAAGGAGCAGGTGAAATCTGTGATGATCCACTGGGCAAGAGATATTGGTCACAATATTGAAATGGCTGCATGGGAGAAACTATGAATTGTAGATTTGAAATTCACAGCATGTTATACATTGAAAGAAAAATATATGAAAATGATATATAGATGATATATAGATGATATTTATCTCCTAGCAGACTTGCAAAAATGTGTAAATCAAAATCAAATCTGTGTTGGAAATGTAAAGAAAAAGAAGGCACTTTCTACCATATGTGGTGGTCCTGTAAGAGAACCAACACTTTCTGGGAAATGATTTGCAATGAATTGAAGAAAATGTTTAAAATAGCTTTTAGTAAAAAACCAAAGCGTTTCTTTTAGGGATAGTGAGCACAGAAATTCCAAAGGACCTTAGAAATTTGTTTATGTATGCTACAACCGCAGCCAGAATGGTATTTGCCCGGAGCAGGAAAAGGGATGCTGTTTCAACTCAGAAAGAGTGGCTGATGAAATCGATGGATTATGCTGAAATGGCAAAATTAACGGGTGTGGTAAGAAACCAATAAGGGGGGGGGATTATCAAGGAGTGGGGAACATTTGTGGAATATTTGAAAAATCATTTGTGCAATTAAGTACATTAGCAGGGCTAATTTAAATAAAGCAGTTAAAAGAATTATTAAGCTTAATTGTAGAATTATTTAAAAATGGAGTAAAGTGGAAAAGACAGTGTTAAAAATTTAAGTAAGAGAAGAGACCACAAAATGGGGGGGAAGGGAAGTCTGATATGTATTTGAATTGGGAGTATGTAATTGGAAGGTGTGTATTTGTAAACTGAAAATAAAATTTATTTTCAAAAAGAAAAGAATGTAAGTAAAGACTTTTGGACTGGATAAAAAAATCTATCTTAGTTCAGTATTCCATCTTCCCCCAGTGGTCAACCAAATGGTGTTAGGAAGCTCACAAGTGGGACATAACCACAACATTCCTCTCATACACATGATATGAGTCCTCTGAGGCACACCTTCTCAGATAGGAAGAAATATAACTTCCAGTGACAGCCTCGTCCTTCATTGATTTATCGAAGCCCATTCTAAAGCTAGTTGCCTGAGCTGGTGGCCATCACACCATCTCAAGGTAGCAAAGATGCATTGTGGGAAAAGGTTCCTCCTGTTACCTGTCTTGCATCTTCTGCCATTCAGCTTCACAAGGTGACTGTTCTGAAATATCCTGCCAACTAGACCAATTGAAATATCCCTGCAGAGCCGGCAGAGGGTTCACAGGAGTTCGGATATGGAGGAATTCCGAAGAAAGGTGCCCAGGCACCTTCTATCATATGTGGTGGACTTAGTAAGTAAGTAGTAGTTAGAGAACTAGAGGGCTTTATTCAGTCATCTGAGTGTAAGACAAAGAACCCATGTCTCCACGCAAGGGAGATGTTGCCTAAACTGAGTCCCTCCTCTTCCGTCCCCAACAACATCCTGAGAGCCTATGGGGAGTCCCAGGAGCCACACTTCTCTGCATTCTCTGCTCTTGAATGCGAAGTGATCAGTGAGTTCTTGGAGAAGGAGGCTCTCCCAAACACTCCAAGGAGGTCTCTGCTGGCTGCTCTCCCACTCCCGTCTCCTCCATTTTCAAAAAGGTTGAAAATGCTGTCACCTTTTCCTGCAGGGAAGGTATATATAGAGGAACACACCACCACATGCAATGTTATGCGCACTGCCCTGTATTTTAAAGCAAACAATACAAAATGGCTGCTCTTTACCCAGTGCATCTGTATACATGTAGAACGCCTTCCGTTTGTTGAATATGGAGATGTTGGGGGTTGTGTGGTGGTGGCAGTTGTTAGGGTATAATGGAGGGTGTGGGAACTAGCGAAGAAGCTAGATTTTGCAGCTTGCAACCCCCTCCACATGTTCTTTCAAGGCCTGCAACACCCCCTGTTGTCTACGATCCATTTAAGCTCATCAAACTTATAATAATAATAATAATAATAATAATAATAATAATAATAATTTATTATTTATACCCCGCCCATCTGGCTGGGCCTCCCCAGCCACTCTGGGCGGCTTCCATAAAAACCAAAAATACAGTAAAATATCACACGTTAAAAACTTCCCTGAACAGGGCTGCCTTAAGATGTCTTCTGAATGTCAGGTAGTTGTTTATCGCTTTGACATCTGCTGGAAGGGCGTTCCACAGGGCGGGCGCCACTACCGAGAAGGCCCTCTGCCTGGTTCCCTGTAGCTTTGCTTCTCGCAATGAGGGAACCGCCAGAAGGCCCTCGGCGCTGGACCTCAGCGTCCGGGCAGAATGATGGGGGTGGAGACGCTCCTTCAGGTATACTGGACCGAGGCCGTTTAGGGCTTTAAAGGTCAGCACCAACACTTTGAATTGTGCTCGGAAACGTACTGGGAGCCAATGTAGGTCTTTCAAGACCGGTGTTATATGGTCTCGGCGGCCGCCCCCAGTCACCAGTCTAGCTGCCGCATTCTGGATTAGTTTTAGTTTCCGAGTCACCTTCAAAGGTAGCCCCACGTAGAGTGCATTGCAGTAGTCCAAGCGGGAGATAACCAGAGCATGCACCACTCTCGCGAGACAGTCCGCAGGCAGATAGGGTCTCAGCCTACGTACCAGATGAAGCTGGTAAACAGCTGCCCTGGACACAGATTTGACCTGTGCCTCCATGGACAGCTGTGAGTCCAAAATGACTCCCAGGCTGCGCACCTGGTCCTTCAGGGGCACAATTACCCCATTCAGGACCAGGGAATCCTCCACACCTGCCCGCCTCCTGTCCCCCAAAAACAGTACTTCTGTCTTGTCAGGATTCAAACTTTGACTACAAGCTCCCCAAAATGTTTGCACGCATTTCTAAATGCACAAATCCTCCTGAAATTCACATTGATTTACGGTGTAATCACAAACATGCCTACTCTGAAGTAAGTCCCACTAAATTCAAGTATGTTATAAGATTGCAGGCTTGGTCAGTATGCTTCCCCAATTCTGGAATTCTTCACTAGGTCTCAGGAAAAGCCTTGCTTCTTCCCATGCTTCCTTATTGGTTACAACAATGCAAAGGGGGAAATTAAATAACCCCCTACTCACATTGCCCAGAACTGAAGTGGAAAGGCAAAAGCTCAAACAGTCAGGAAATGCCATGCTAAAATCAGAGGTTTATAAAGCAGGGTGAGGCTGTTTGCAAAAGGGCTTTCAAATAGCCCCGCACTGCTGTGGCTATGCACCTTGTTCCCAGGTGTATGGAGCCAAAGTGAGCAGGACTCAACCCCACCCTGCCTTCATCAGCTGATGAGGATTGAACCCCCAGAGGTGTCAGCTGATGGACAGGTACACAATGGACCAACGAGGACCCCCGATGCGCCAAGACTGGTTTGGCTATCAGAAGTTCCCCGTCAATCCTCTAGATCTTTGGGATGCATGATTTCCAACGCACCTCCTTTCTACTTCTACTGATATTGGAGCTCCGATATCAAAAAGGCAAGGACTGAGGAGGTTTCCATGGTTGGAGGGAAGAGCCTTTTGGGTATATAGGAAGCTGTAGTATACTGAGTCAGACCACTGGTCCACTGAGCTCAATAATGTCTACACTGGATGACAGCAGAGCTCCAGGTTTTCAGGAGTATTTTCCACACTATTTGTAGATGCTGGGCGTTGAATCTGGGATTTACTGTATATATGGAACAGTTGCTCTGTCACTGGGCTATGGTCTTATGGGGTTGGATCCTCCCCTCTGCCCTTGGGCAGGGAAATGCAAAACATATAGGACTGCAGCCTAATTTATGTCTAATTAATACATCACATAATGAGCTCTCTTCTCTGCTACTTTTTGAGTGTGCAAAGTCCCCCATTTAGCACCACTGACATTTCAAAGACATGAAATGTATTTTTCAAAATAACATTTCAAAATACATTTCAAAGACATGAAATGTATTTTTCAAAATAACAAACATTACAATGGGTCCTGGGTTGTTTCCCCCCGCCACATATTCCAAGTGACTATCCTTATACAATTGCCCCCTCGGATGCGCTGACTTCCACAACAAGAAAACAGTGCTTTGTGTTAAATGCAATAATCAAAATTGTTAATACAGCATGTGGAAAATATTCTTCCCCTGCCACCTGAAGTTAAGTTCTGAAAGGAACAACAACAAAATCAAAATACACAGCAATGGTAGTTTCTATTATCTGTCAGTATGTCAAATATGTACACAGAGAACAAAAGTTTATGCATTAAGACCAAGCTGGGAGTTTTCACAGTTCTACATGTTGATGACAATGTCCTCATTACCAATGGCTAGCAGAATGAATAATTTGTCTATGGAATACTGGAACAATTCATTCACGTGAGATGGCTGGCTTTATGACTTTTGGAGAGATTGTTTTCGCCTTGTTTGGTTGTGTGTGTTTTTTTTATTCTAAGGAATGGAACGATCCCATATGCATTCTGAATACAACTTCTCTGCTTTCTATAAGGTTTTATTTATCACAATAGGGGAAAATACAACAAGGGGAAGAAGGAGGGGAAAAAAATCAATACACATAGCTGTTTAGTCCGGCAAAGGGCTTTCTTAAAAAGAAACCTCAGTCAAGGTTGAAAGAGCAATTAATGCAGTCTCAAAATCTGGGCCATTCTGATAGAGTTCGGTTAACATGTGGCAGAAGTAATCATCCACTTGTGAAAATGATTTTCAGTTCATTCTCAAACACCTTTCAGACACTCATGATCCCATTTAACTGACAACAATACAGGCTATCTGTGGGCATCATTGCATTCAATGTGAGAACCAATAGGGACCAAATGCCCACAGGCACTTTCAGTCATCACGACATGTTCAGTGTTGTTGCCTAGCATAAAAGGAATCTTTCCTTGTACCACATTCCTTCTTTTATTTAACCCTACAAGATTAAGCCCCCCCTTTTTTTTGCCTTCCATTGAGGATGAGAGAGACAACAGACTCAAGGCGACAATATGGCCTGGGTCATCAGAAGCGTAGCAGCAAACATTTCCAGATTGATTTTAGTACTTTTCTGTGCTCTTGAGAAAGAGGACTAAATACATCTTCACAACAAATAGGTGGAAGGGGGGAAATGGGGGGAAGAATCAGCCCAAACAGCTGTTGCAATTATGTTTGCTAAGTACAAATATCTTGAGTGTCAAGAAAGCTAAACAATAATGGAGACCATTTCTATTTACTTCCAATGAACGAGATGCTTCTATCATGAATAGGAAAACTGGCATTTAAATCCCAGATATTTCTTTGATTTCCTCCCTCCCCCACTTTACTTCTACTCTTCTACTGTATATTTTGCCCATTAAATACAGGCATAATGAAGGAGGCTCAAGATATTGGCTGTTGCCACAAATGTAAAGCAACAGAGATTCATCACTTCCGTTTCTGAATAATACAGGCCAGGTGGAACTTCCAATTTTTCTGACTAAAGAAAAGTGAAGCACATCCCACATGTAAAGTGAAGCACATCCTACATCTCACTGATAAAGACGACTGAAACAAATATAAGCATTACGCTGCAAGTTAGGAAAGTTTGCCTGCCAAACACAGAGTGCTTACGCAACAAATATATCACCCTCAAACAGTAGGTAGGTAGGTTTTTATAACCTAAAAGCAGCAGGTATATATGTTGTCTGTAGGTTCTCTGCAACCTTACTAAAAGGCAGCCCTGTTTAGGGAAGTTTTTAATATTTAATGCTGTATTGTTTTTAACACTCGATTGGGAGCCGCCCAGAGTGGCTGGGGAAACTCAGCCAGATGGGCGGGGTATAAATAATATTTTTTTTAAAGGGGGTTTCTTTAAAAAAGAAAAGGTGAAGCTAGAAGGTCGTCGGTCCCCCATAAGCCAAGAAAAACTGCCCACCAGGCTTCCAAAATGTTTGCTAGACCACTGCCACAGTGGGAGTTACATCTTATTCTTTACTTACTGTAGCTGCATAGAGCATTGTACTCTACCTTGTTGAAATGAAGTAGGTCAAGACTTTTTCAGTGCCTGAAAACCACCTGGGAACCCCAGCTAAACGGCCTTGCATTTTATGATGGAATAAACGTGGGCCATAAATGAAAATAAATGAATCTATTAAATTATCTTTGCAGACCATTTTCTGTAAACTAGGGGATTCAATACCTTTAAGTTAATCCTAAAGAGAAAACAAAATCATATTATTTATGCCACATTTTACTTAGATAATTAGTGGTCACTTCTCTGAATGCATGCTTACAAAATCAGAAATTATGCAGGAACCCTATAATTTCTGACAAAAGTCCCAAAGCAGTCATAACCTGATCTTGATCCAAGCAGCTGTTCTATTAGAGCAATCCTATTCATGTCCTCCTCAAAAGTAAGTAAATTCAGTTCAATGGGACTTATTAAGCTCTCCAGATTTCCATATCAGCTAGTAATTTTTTTTAAAAGTCCTTATGAAAATTCAGTGGCATTTGACTGCAAATTTCTCCTTAAAAATATACCTTTTGTAGGCATATTTCTTCTAACATTTCTGGATCCTATTTTCACCAGCATATGTATTTTCGTAAGCACTGCTTGGGCTGGAGAACTGTGTTTCCAAATTTACCTTGTTTAGGGAAATTTTTAATGTTTGATGTTTTATCGTGTTTTTAATATTCTGTGGGGAGCTGCCCAGAGTGGCTGGGGAAACCCAGCCAAATGGGCAGGGTATAAATAATAAAATTTAATAATAATAATAATAATAATAATAATAATAATAATAATACAGTGGTACCTTGGGTTACGAACTTAATTCATTCCGGAGGTCCATTCTTAACCTGAAACTGTTCTTAACCTGCACGATTTCTGTTCTCAATCTGAGGTAAAGTTCTTAACCTGAGGTACTACTTCCGGGTTAATGGAGTTTGTAACCCGAAGTGTTTGTAACCTGAGGTACCACTGTAATAAATAAATGATGATGATGATGATGATGATGATGATGAACTGAAGTATACATGGCTATTTTTATTCATCTGGGTACATTTGAAATCTAGCCTTTCCTTCAAGGAACATGGAGCAGCAGTTCTTATCATAGTCACCACCATCATTTTAATTTATTACCAGTCTTTCACCCTAAGGTTCCAGAGTGGGTTACAACTATTTAAAATACAGCATTTTCATGGAATTATAGAATTGCAGAGTTGGCCATGTAGTCTAACCCCTTGCAATGCAGGAATTAAAAGCAGTTCTTAAAACTTACATGGTGTGCCCAAGAGTCCAAACATTGTCCTCACATCAGCTGAGAGAGTATGGCTGGTCCAGCCCAGCTCACTCCCTGAACTTCATGGTGACATCTCTGCACTCTTAGACCAAAATTACAACCACTACACTTTATTGGTTTTCAACCTGTTCCACGGCTACAGTCATGAAACAATTTAGCACATACCCCATAATTTATGAACCAAGCTATTTGCGGTATCTTGTAATTATTTTTGTAATCACTCATAATCACATTTCTTCTTCTTCTTCTCCTTCTTTTTAAACAAAAGCTGCCAAAGAAATTAATTTAACAAAAATATTTTAAAACACTGCCAGAGGTTTGGAACTCATCAAGGAAACAAGAAAGTTTCAAGTCAACACACTTATTAGTTGTTTAATAGCAAAGCTACACTGGAAGGTTAATGGAGGGCCTTGCAAATTAATTATCACACCCCAATGGAGGAGAAGCGACCTCAGCTTCATAGGTACACAGATCCAACACACGAGTAATCACATTGTATTTCCAAGAGTACAGGGCAAGCCTGAATGGCACCCACAGCTAATCTCATTCGACAGCAGCACATATTCATTAAAACCATAAATTCCACTTGAAAACAACCTGCCTGTCCCAAAACACGAACAAGAGGTTCTTAAGACAATATGAATGCCTTGATTTGCTCTGTTCCTCAGCCTGCTGCTGCCTCAAATCCCATCAGCTCCAGTCAGCAAGGACAATGATCAGGGATGAAACGAACTATAGTCCAAAATATCTGGCGAGCATCAGGTTGGGGAAGGAATTTATGCCGTAGGTAATGGGACACACGGGATGCAGGTGGTGCTGTGGGTTAAACCTCAGAGCCTAGGACTTGCTGATCAGAAGGTAGGCGGTTCAAATCCCCGTGACGGGGTGAGCTCCTGTTGCTGGGTCCCTGCTCCTGCCAACTCAGCAGTTCGAAAGCACGTCAAAGTGCAAGTAGATAAATAGGTACCACTCCAGCGGGAAGGTAAACGGTGTTTCCGTGCGCTGCTCTGGTTTGCTAGAAGTGGCTTAGTCATGCTGGCCACATGACCCGGAAGCTGTACACTGGCTCCCTCGGCCAATAAAGCAAGATGAGCGCCGCAATCCCAGAGTCGGCCACAACTGGACCTAATGGACAGGGCTTCCTTTACCTTTTAATGGGACACACACAGTGGCTTCCATTAACCTCGATTACAGGGTCTCGAGCTGTTTTTGGTCTACAATTCCCATCATCCTTAGCTAGCAGGACCAGTGGTGAGGGATGATAGGGAAAAGCACCTCAAGACCTAAGTTTAGGAAACCCTGCTAGATTAAGCAGTACGCAGTACACTGGGCTGCCACTGACATAAAAACACAGTAGAAAGGTGACTGATAAATTCAAAACCGTCTAAATCCATACAGAGGCAACCACAGAGTTGTACAGTAATCTTGTAATTGCACTTTGAGCACAGTTAGGAGGCACTTCAGTGGCTGCTTGCATTGGGTATAATCCAATTTAAGTCGATGAGGCTACACGAGTGTTAAGTGGGCTTTAGATGACCTTCTTAGAAACTCTCAGATGCTGTTTGTCAGACTACCGAGTCAACAAACATCAAGCCGGTGTTACATATTTATATATATATCTGTTTGTGTGTGTGCACACACATATGAGGTACACTCACATTCTGCATTCCACTGCACAATTCATCTAAAATAGCTACAAAACGGGATGATAAAAACGGATAGGGTTCCCTGTTTAGGGAAGATTTTAATGACTGATGTTTTAATGTGTTTCTAACCTTCTGTTGGAAGCCACCCAGAGTGGCTGGGGAAACCCAGCCAGATGGGCAATATAGAAATAATAATAATAATAATTAATAATAATAATAATAATAATAATAATAATAATAATAATAATTCACTCAAGCAAAACAGTTTAAGAGAAACTGCTCCTAACTTCTCATATGGATAAAATGTTTCGCAAACCTGAATGATCACTAGTGAGGCTTAAAAGACTTCTGAAATTGCCTATGAGTTCTACTGATCCTGAGCCAGAAAACAGATTCTATAATAATAATTTATATATATTTAAAATCTGGGATCCAATTCAAGGTAGCACTAAAGAAATCGCTCAGTATGTGCAAGCTTTCTGCTTGTCTATCAGAACCACATGACCTTTTCTCCCCCTGTCTTCTGTGGGCTCTCAGATCTGGGAGCATGTTTGCTGGCTTCTACCTGCCGAAAACATTGGTGGAATCCAGACCCTGCTCTGTACTGGAATTCAATAAATCCATTATTGCACATTGCACGGCTCATGCTGGGATTGCACAGAACCCAAGTATCCATATTGCTTGAGATAGAAATCTGAGCTTTTTCTTGTGTTCTTTTTTTGTGGGGGAGAAGCAACTATTGTAGAATGTGTAATACTTGGTTGCATCAAGTGTGAAAACATAGTGGAATGTTCCTGGTTTGTTCCTGGATCCTGCAAGCATGGTGGATCCTGGTAAGGCCACGATAGACTTTGCTGTAGCACTTTGAACTTACAAAACTGTACAAGCAAAATCCCAGCAGCAGCAGCAACAACAACAGTCACTAAAAGCTTTAAACCCTATTATTGAAAGAACTGCCCCCACTTCCAATTACCCGTGGGTGGTCTAAACACTCTCAGGCTGATTTAGAATGTCATTACATCGACTCCGAATCGTTTGGCATAGAGTATCCTGGGGCAATTTTTACATGGTGTTTAATATATAGGATAACACAATGATTGCTCCATGGGTTGGCTGCTCAGCTTTGGAGTGAATTTAGCAGCTTGTCGGTGGACTCCCTTGACCGGCTCATTGGCACATCACTATCGATTTCGCACTTCGTAAAATAGGCTCCAGGAATCTCTACATGAGGTTCTCCAGAGACCCTTCCCTCCCCCCCGAAACTGAGGACCTCAAGCTACACCCTTGATACAAGTGTACTGTCTTCCTGAAACCAAATTCCATGAGTGACACAGCCACCAAAGGTGTAGGACTGCATCCACAAAAGCATGAGTACCACACTGGTTGTGGCGTTCTGAAAACATTTGTGTCATTGCTAGTGGAAGAGTGCAGCCCTCTAACAGGCAGGTTCCAACAGAAGTTCACATGCTTGTGCCAGCAGAACACATGCTATACCAGCGACACTGACTCCCGGTGGAGTACAGGATCAGGTTTAAGGTACTGGTTTTAACCTTTAAAGCCCTATATGGCCTAGGACCCTCGTACCTACAGGACCACCTCTCCTGGTATGTCCCACAGAGGAACTTACAGTCTTCAAATAAAAACATCTTGGAGATCCCGGGCCACAGGGAGGTTATGCTGGCCTCAAGCAGAGCCAGGGCTTTTTCGGCCGTGGCCCCGATCTGGTGGAACGCTCTGTCACAAGAGACTAGGGCCTTGCAGGACTTGACATATTTTTGCAGGGCCTGCAAGATGGAGCTGTTCCACCAGGCCTTTGGCCAAGGCACAGTCTGACCCCCTCCTTCTGTAACCCTCATAGAACTCTAGCCCAATGGTTGCCATTAATTTGACTCTGAATTGATTTTAGAATGAATTGATTTCAGAATGCATTTCAATTAATTGATTGTGATTTTATGTAAACTGTGTTATTTTTACTGTCGTTAGCCGCTCTGAGCCCGGCTTTGGCTGGGGAGGACGGGATATAAATAAATAAATAAATAAATAAATAAATTATTATTATTATTATTATTATTATTATTATTTAGTTACACAGTGGTACCTTGGTTTACAAACAGTCCTATTTGCGAGCACCCTGCAAATGCCGCTGTGTGTGTGGGTGTGTGTGCATGAAATGTCCCCCCCCCACTTGAAGATAGACTAAAGCAGCCTTTCTCAACCTGTGAGTCCCCAGATGTTGTTTTACTACAACTCCCATCACCCCTAGCTAGCAAGGCCAGAGCTCAGGGATGATGGGAGTTGTAGTCCAACAACATCTGGGGACCCACAGGTTGAGAACCGCTGGACTAAAGGATACCTTGCCAAGGCCTAAATCCACCACCTGAGGCCCTAAAGGGCCTCACCACCAAGAAACCCACAGCTGAAGAACAAAAGCCTATCTGCCCAATCTTTAAGGCCTTAGGCGCAGGTCATGCAGCCAAAGCTCATTCCCCAGGGGGGTCAAATGTACCCCGTCAGCCCTAAATAGCCCACCCTTATCCACTCTGATGGTGGGATATGGAATAGAGAGTCCGTCCATTTGCCGCATGGTGTGGCGCATGGCCCTGTTGACTTTTTGCACCGCATAATTAATGTGAGAGGGCCTGTCAACCCCTCTCTAGCGCAGTCGGGGGAGGAGTTTGGACCAGCAGATGGTCATTGCCAGGTACATGGCCTGCAGCCAGGGTCAGGGCAATGCCTCCCCCCCACCAAATCGTTCTCTCCCAGGTACAGAACCAAAACTTTTGGTGGTCTGGTTTGTGAACTTTATCTCGGTCTAAGAACGGAAGCCGAACAGTGGAAGGGCACCGGCGGCGGGAGGCCTCATTAGGGAAAGCACGCCTCAGTTTAAGAAAGGATTCAGTTTAAGAACGGACTCCAGGAATGGATTAAATTTGTAAACCGAGGTACCACTGTAGTTCATTTCATTCCTGCACAAAACTTTTCTAGCATAAGGTGCAAGCAGGTGACATCTTCTGCATCTCCTGGGCTTTAACTGTCTTGCAGTTGAGCTTCTTCAATTCCCTGCTGGTGTGCAGAGCTTAAGAGCTTCCACTTCACTTCTGCCTCCCACAAGGAGGTAGGCAAACCACAAAGAGTCGTCTACACCCACAACCGTGGTTTTCTTCACCCTAACAAGTCACGATCGCAAAGCCAAGAACGAATGATGGTTTCGAGTTGGCTTGCTGTGATGGTTTGCAGAGCGAAACAAACCATTATCCTGGCCTGGTTTGGACATCATGCTAAGCTAGTCTCTTCATGGTTTCTTTCATGGTAGGGAGGAGCGAAGCAGATGCATTTGGGCTCAGTATGGCTTAATAAATCATAGTTTATGGGCTTAGCGTTACATGCAAATGAGACAAATAACTTCTCCATTCCCTCTTGACAGGGAAAGTCAATCCTATTTGTCAAATATACCTGCACGATGAAGCTGGATTCAAACTCCTCTATGTGTCAGATTGATATTTTATGTTCTTTTGATTTAGACTTTAAAAAACTCCTTACATATATACACCTAAAATGCATTAAGGGGGTTGGCACTGCAAGTTTATCAACCTGAAATCTGTGTGACTTGCCTCTGAACAGACTTAGCTGAGGTCTGATCACTGAAGGATATAACCAAAAAAGTTCTGAATGCCCAATATCAAAGACTGCAACGTCTTGCTTGTAGCACACTCTCCAAAATGAAAGCAGAAATACATTTTAAGGCAGGAAATAGTGTCTTTTTTCATTCTTCCAAAACAAAATATAATGGGCACCCAACATGACATAGTTTGCATATAACTAAGCTTTGGAAACAAAAATTTGAGTTTGCCACTAGGAAATGAAATCCAAACGCTTTTCATATTGCCCATTTTACATTTTGAACTTCCAAGTTCACCCCGTAGGCTTAACAGTTTCTTAGCTTTCCTTTAAACCATGGTGCCCTCTTGTGGCCAATGCTGTTTAATACAGAGGACCAGAAGCCGCTTGTATTAGTTTTAGATACCTCATACTGATCACCAGACTACAGTAGATTAATAACAAAGATTGTGCATGAACTGTATCCTGGTATCACAAATGCCAATATAATCAAAGTTGCCTTTTGAAAGCACTTTAACACTGCCTGTGTAGCTGAACACGTATTCTACTGTACTTAGTACTACCTTAAGGGTGAAAAAAATAAGTCGCTGGACAGAAGGAACTGTCTGTAAAATGGAAATTTCAGCCACTATCAACGTGTTAGGAAAGTCACATATATTGATGAAGGCTGTGGAGAAGTAAGAGGTTGGGGACCCTCCAAGATAAAATTCAGGGTGTGTTCCCTCCCCCTTACAGAGCACCGGCCTACCTGCAAGTCTGAAATGGTACAGCCCAAAGATTCACCACTTTAGTAAGAATGAGTCTTATTACAATTAGCTCTGTGATCGTTTCCCCTGAGGGATTTCTATAACCAAATATCACACTTGTGTGTGGCTTCAGGCTGAGCAGAGCGGCGACTGGGAGAGAGGACGCTCCTGCTCCAAATAATTCCTTACTAGCCATTTCGCGCTAAAAATCTACTCCCTCAACAGCTTTTCACCTTGCTAAATATAGCAGAACAGGGACTATGCAGTTATTGAGAGCCATGCCTTTCTTTCTGTGGTATGAACATTGTGCAAAATACAGCCTCATAACCCAAGGGAGACTGGTCTAGCTTCTTCTTTGTATGACAATGCCTATACAGCAAGAGTCATTAAGTTCCATTGGGGCCATTAATGTACCTTGATGGCTCCCTTCACGATGGAGAATTGCTCTAAGAAGGGCTGGTTAACCGAAGCTCCCTTCCTCACATGTCATCCTCAAGTGTGTGGCTCCCAGACCCTTCCCCAACTTCACATTGAACATCTGTGCACATTCCTGACAGAACAGGCTTCTCAGTCTCATTGAAATCTGTGACCTTGTTAGCTTGCAATGCCAGGCCAAACCAAACCATGGCTTAGCAGGAATGTGTGGGCTTCCAGATAAGAGAGAGTGGCTGTTCTGCTCTACTTCTGGGTCCTGTTACTGCTGTGCCGCTAAGTGATGGTTTGTCTCACTCCAGACAGACCACAAGCCACAAGGCTTGTTCTCGGTTTGCAGCCCATGGTTTGTCTGGAAAAGACAAACTACGAGCTAAGCCAAACCATGGTGCAGAGCAACAGCAGGACCAGTGGAGGAGCAAAGTGGCCGTGATTTCCTGTCTGGGAGAGTGCACACTTGCGCTAAGCCAGGGGTCAGCAGACTTTTTCATCAGGGGGCCAGTCCACTGTCCCTCAGACCTTGTGGGGGGTCAGACTATATTTTGAAAAATATAAATACCTGCAAGCCGGTCCTGCAGCTGCCTCCAGAGCTAGAGGAGGAACGCACTCTGCACGTGCTCAGGAGCGTGTCTCGGTGCCACCCACTCACTGGCATTGTTGACGAGCAGCAGCTGTTCCA
This sequence comes from Podarcis raffonei, assembly GCF_027172205.1. NCBI lineage: Eukaryota > Metazoa > Chordata > Lepidosauria > Squamata > Lacertidae > Podarcis > Podarcis raffonei. Next base: position 20,126,083 of record NC_070611.1, on the reverse strand, counting down.
TTAGCCCATCCCCATGGAGCTCCCGGGCGGCATGCACCACACGCTGCGGCCCATCGTCCAAGGCCAGGTCAGCAGGCAGGTGGCGCACAGATAGCCCTCCAGCTGCTCCAGGGTGGCCGCCGAGCGCACCACCAGCAGCAGTGCCGAGCTGGGCACCAGGCACAGGGGCACCAGGCACGCGAAACTCCAGCTGAAGCCCCACGACGCGCCTGTCACGATGCCCATGGTGCGGTCCAGACACACCGCCTGCCCCTCTGTCCATAGCCGCACCAGGTTTACCTCAGCACGTGGGTGATGGGGCTTTGGATTGACTGCAGGAACTTCCTGCAGCCAATCAGAAGTCGCGCCAGCGTCGCCACCTGCCCAGAGCCGTCCGCAGCTTTGGATTGGCTGCAGGAGCTTCCTGCAGCCAATCCGAAGCCGTGCCAGTGTAGCGGAAGTCAGTCCCCGCGCAGGGACTAACTGAGTGGGTGGCAGGGTCCGCAGGTTGGATTTACGAGCCGGGAGGCCCCATCCAGCCCCTGGGCCGTAGTTTGCCGAGCCCTGCGCTAAGCCATAGTTTGGTGTAGTATTACGAGCTAACCAAGTCTTTTTGTGTAGGCTTTGTCTATGCCCACATCCACTGTCAATGTGGGGACGTGTGAATTTAAGGGACTGCTATATTTTCATCACAAAATTTAATTAGCGTTAAAAATATGCACCACTAGCTTCAGTAATGGTGCAAAGGAACATAGAAATTCAAACTGCACTACTGTTCTGGATTACGCCTTGACTTTTTCTGTGTCTGTTCATTCAGAAAGTTAAGAACATTCCGCCTTCAAATTCCCTGATCAGAAAGCAGAGAAGTTCTGCTGGTCCTGATAGAAATACGCACAACATAACATGTTACAATTTGATAAAATGACAGAACGGCCAAAGCCTCGGAAGTGTGCCGTCTTAAAACGAAATACGGCGTTTTATGTTATTTCATGCCAATCAAAGTCGGAAGTCTGCCATGCTAATAAAAAAGCAATTGACCCCAGCAGCGAAGCTAATTAAATGAGATAAGATAATTAAATGCTTCTCAATATGTAATCAAAATGGAAGCTGTAAGTGTTTCACAATGAAGTATTTTTTTCTCTCTCCTCAGTGCTAGAAAGAACTGGAATGAGCCTAAACAGATGCACAAGAAATAGGCCAGACTCCAGAGAAACAAAACATGCTTTTGTGGGGGAAAACAGAGCTTTGTTTTATCTTGAGACAGAAGCCCCTCAAAGCTGACCACAAGTTGTGTTGAGTGCAGCCATAGGTTAAGAGATAACATGCACAACAAGAAACAGCACATATTTAGTACTAGACACGGGGAAACATCTTAGTGTGACAACAGTCAACACATGTAAATGAAGATTCCCATCCACACCAAAGGGACAGACATAAATGTGCATCTGTATCAAGGATGGGGAAACCTGTGGATTTATAGATGTTGCAAGACTACAATTCCCATCATCCCTAGGGACCATGGATGCTGATAGCTGGGGCTGATGGGCCTGTAAAGCAAGATGAGCGCTGCAATCCCAGAGTCGTCTGCAACTGGACTTAACTGTCAGGGGTCCTTTACCTTTACCT